>NW_025943154.1:600000-820244 GCF_000764305.2 Hyalella azteca
CATTCCAAGGAATTCAATGCACCTCAACGGGGCTGAGTTGTGTGAATACAACTATTTTCATTATTCTTCTCTTACTATAAGTATTGCACCCACAGGGTGATTCTTAGAAATTCTGTAAAGGGTTAACACAATTTTAATAATAAATATTTTGTTGGACACATTTTTTAAAGAAAAAATTTGGTTGTCTGTGGGAAAACATCTATATTAACAATAATTAATATCTAACAAAAACAATGAAGAAAGTTGTCAATCCAATTCAAGTAAATACGTTGTAGGTTTTACAATAAGTTTTATAGACATTCTGAATAATTAGAATGAAGTTATTTGTGCAAAGCCAACGAAAAAGAATGTGCAAAGACAAGAAATATGGTGAAAGGTAAAGAACGTCCATTAGTAACTTCGAGCGTAAATTGCATCTCTGACAGCCATAAATATTGTCTAACTCGATCGACGTGATTCTTTTAAACGAGAAAAAATTATTATTTTCTGCTGAATTCGTGAGAAAGCTTTTGTTGTAGTTAAAAGTTGGCGAGAATAACAATTTATGATTAAAGAAACCAACAATTATTGACTAAATAAATGCTGTGAAAAACTCTTATTGGATACTTTGTTGATCGAGGAACTATTGTTGTTCAGTGGACTTGTAAAAACAATGAGCGAGTTTAAGTGGGAAGAACAATTTTCTATTTGTGAGCCCTTGTATCATGTATCTGTCATATCTCTAGTGAGTAAATATCAACGCACATAAATAACAATATTAGTAATTGTTGAACTAATAAGTTAAATATAAGTTATTACGCTTCTTTTCGACGTCAAGCCATTGAAAGCGAAATAAAAAATATAACTCAGTACTCACTGCAGTGAGTGACAGAGAGCGCATTATCTGGTCGAAGAAAACTTGAGGTCACGCACGGACGGACGGACAGACAGACAGACAGACGGACATGGCGAGCACAATAGTGCATTTTTTCCATAAATGAGAAAATGCGCTAAAAAGTGACTAGAAGCGTAAAACAAAAAGCGAAGGACTGGCTTGAGTAAAGCTGGCAATGCAATCGTGGATTGGAACGCGTAGGTGCCAATTGCTTCACTCGATGCTCATATGACACAATTTCATAAGTAACCTTTTTTCAGCCATCTTCATTTTAGGGAAAAGGTATGAAAATTTTCTATATTAATTTACATTTGTGATTTTTACTTTGGATTGTGAACCAGTTAAAAGTTCCTACTATTATTCATCCTGAACCATTATTCAATACAAAAAATTTCAACCAGAAATGTTTGTAGTATTGGGTATACTATACGAACATGTGCTATACTAGATGAGTTATATTTACTGTCACGGACAAATTACGAGTTTTACACTGAACATATTTGTTTATATACAGGGTCCGCCATATTTATGGCAACGCATGTTTTTTGTAATTTCTCAGTGAAACAAACAGCTGCATTGCTTTTTTATTGGATGAGCTAGTAACCAAGAATTACCTAAACAATTCTCGGACATATTTATCCAATATGACCACCCTTATTTTTAATGACGGCCTCCAATCTACGCGGGAAAGCTTCACAGGAGACACGCAGCATTTCTTGATGGATCAAGTCCCATTCTCGTGTCAATTTAGAATTTAAACTATCCAAAGAATCATAAGGTGTTCTGCAGACCCTACTCTCTAAAATAGCCCACACAGAAAAATCGAGAGGATTCAAATCAGAGCTTCATGAGGACCATTCATTTTTGCTAATGGACGCTGGGATGTGACATTGAATCAAGTTTTGGGTCATGCTTGAGCTATGTGATGGGGCAGATTCTTGTTGAAAACTCCATGGTGAGCCGTTGAAATGTTTACGGGCTCAAGGTAAACAACACAGCTTCCAAAATGTATCGCTGACTGTTTAATTTCACTCCTGAGGGGACAAAAACGAATGGGAACCTCCCAGTGGCGGTTACCGCGGCCTAAACCATCACGGACATGGGATTTTGACGTCGTGTTGCTGTTCTGGTTGCCACAGATCCATCCTGACTCCAAATTATGTCATTTTGACGGTTAAAGCTTTGTTCAATGTAAAATTTTATCTCGTCACTGAACACCAATTAAGCTGGGCAGCGTGCCATCCTCAATGAGATCCAGAATGTGCTGGCATCTTTCGAGCCTTATTCGTTCATGATGGTCTGTTAGTTCATGCCTTGTTTGCATCTTGTAAGGGGAGGTTTTGAGGTCATCTTTGAGGACTCTGCGCATTGATGTCTGACTGATTTCTGCTTCTGCAGCCAATTTTGCAGTTGAGCGACGAGGGTTTCTCCTCAACTTCTCCCTCGTGTTTTTGACCAATTGTTTTGTTCGGACACTTCGTTTCCTTCCTTGAACAGGTCGATTACATGTTTCACCAGTTTCCTTGAATTTTTTTACCACCTTCCACACAGTTTCACGACGAATTTGGAGCTTTTTTGCAATGACTGAGTTACTCTCGCCCTTTTCATGCAGGGTTATAATTGCATTTCTATCTACTGCCATAGGTCATAGTAAATTTAGACACCTTAGACTTCTGCAATATAAAATAGATGAATTAATAGATGATAATAAACTTCATTATAAAAGAAAAATCTCATAGAAACCAATTTATTTTTATACAGCAAACATCCGTTGCCATAAATATGGCGGACCTTGTAATCTGGGTGAGTTTTTCTGTCTGTATACTAGAGCGTGAAAAAAGTCACCGCATAGCTTAATTGACGATTTTAATTACCATAATGAATCAACTCGTTGAAAAATGATCTTTTGATTATAAAATTTGGAATCTAATTTAAAACAATGCAGCGCATCGATCATATCTTTATATATTTGAATAGTATTTTATATATTATTCAAATTACACATTGTTGGGGCAACCTCTAAGGCCGTTGTCGGAATGGACAAGGAATTAATAATAATAACACTAAGAATAACTAAAAATATAATTAAAAACATTTTAAGAGGAAGTTCGTGAGTGGGCAACTGCTTAATTAGACACATGAAGGTGTCTAAAGGAAACTTGATCACAATTAAATAAATTATAAACAAAAGTAGCGTGAATAATATAGACTGAGCAGTCTACGGTCCTAGTCGGCTTCTCACGGGCTCACACATACGCACGGTATAGAGGCACGCATACGTGCTCCACCCAGCTGCACGCATACGTGCACGTGGAGGCACGCATTAGTACCCCACTCAACTGCACGCATACGTGCACGTGGAGGCACGCATACGTGCCCCACTCAGCTGCACGCATACGTGCACGTGAAGGCACGCATACGTGCACGTGGAGGCTCGCATTCGTGCCCCACCCAGCTGCACGCATACGTGCACGTGAAGGCACGCATTCGTGCCCCGCTCAACTTAAAGCAAGTTTAAGATTCACGATGTTGAAGTGGCCCTTGAAGGTGATGTGGCGAAGCAACCTACGATAGGAGCAGGCACGTCGCGCTACTTATATCTATTAACAACTAAAGAATACAATGGCTCCGGAGTTGACTTGGTGCCATACTTTCAAAACTCGCTAAGTGAACGTAAGTACTTACGCTCTATTTTCTTGTCCATGATTGGGGGATTTTGCTTGAAAGGCCGTCAATGATTGGCTGATGAACTTACGATCTCTTAAATTTTTTTTGAAAGTATAGACCCAGAGGCTTCCAGCGCGCTTGACATGAAATTTCTAGAAGTAATTGAAATTTTCTAGAAGAAATTGGAATTTTCTAGAAGGAATTGGAATTTTCTAGAAGAAATTGGAATTTTCTAGAAGGAATTGGAATTTTCTAGATTGGTCGCATTGTCAATTAGAGAATGGTAATTTTTCAGAAATCATTAGCATCGTAAGTATCGTGCCGTATCTCAACCAAACACTCAGAGCAATGAGCGAAACTTTGACCAACTAGCGATGTAATTTTCGCTCATGGGTGGGTATTCCGGATCCAGCTTAGCCTAGTAAAATGATGTAGCAATACAGCGTCCACCCTCTGCTCGTACTGTGGTTAAGAAGTGTGTCAATATTTGGATAAATGATATATTCATTTTTATAAATGGATCAAGAACAGGACACGCCTGTGATAATATTCTGAAGAGCCCTGTTGTGCCGATTTAATTTTTGTATGCTGAAAGTCTAGAAACGATTTCAAACCACCGTCCGTTGAAAAGATTTGATCAAAAAGGCAGTTTTTTAGATCTGTAAACTGGTCACGAAAAGAATAAGTATCGGCGATAGGCCTATCAAGGCCTAAACTACAATGCCGAAGATACTATACACTATATTACTATACTAACTCATCCTGAGCGCAACAAATAGACAAATTTAATTGATATCGTGGAACAAACCCATGGGACAAAACCTTGAATATTTCAACTTGAAATAAAACGATTATTAAAATATCTTACGAACCAATGATCGGTAACTCACAAACGAGTGAATCAATTTGAAAGTTAAAGCTAACACTTACCGTAAAGCAGAGTACGACAGTTGTACGTCCTGTAATAGTAATACGTTAAAAATCTCATGTTTAATTGTTAAGATTAACTGCAGAGCTTACGATTGTCTCAATTAAATTTGAAGCTAGAAAGTCTTGATCACTTTTACAGGATTTTTGCTCACTAATGTAGTGAGTCGCTTACTCGGTCAGTAGCGTTAAAAGTAACAAGTGTTAGTAGCAAGCGACCAGTAGCTGTCATAATTAATTGTCGTGTAATTTTCGTGACCGTCGAAAAATAATGTACCTAAATATTGAGAATGTTTCTTAATATTTAGGTACATTATTTTCATATAATATTTAGGTTCATTCATATAATCTTTAGGTTCAAACTGAACCAAAAATATGGGTAAATTACCTAAATAACATTTTCTTCCTGTAATAAATATGGATTTCTTTCCCACTTGCTGTATCACAAAGCTCTTTTTTATCAATAAAGATTTTATTAATGAGAACGCCAAAATTAACCGTATCTCGACTGCCCTCCACCGCGTTGTTTAATAGGTGAGATTCGCAATATAAATTTGACTTGCCTTCATGATCCATATGTGTTAGTGCTAGTTACCCAAAATAGTGGATAACTATTAACTGCTATTCACTGATAGTTGATAGACAGTTCAACCATTTGGTTGAACAAATTAGTTGAATGGGTAGAAGTGGAAGACACTAAATTGCTGCGATTTAACGGTCAATACAATTTAGTTATTATCGAAATGCTAATTTTGCTATGGAGTTCATGCAGTACCTATCACTACCAATAAGTATCAACTCCCTCCCATTTGCTAGTCTCAATGCTGGTAAACAGCTTTACTGCATATAAGAAATTTAAGACCCATTTAATATGTCTCGTTATAGCAAAAAACGAAGATCATGTTCTTTGATTGCAGCTATATATTGAAACTTGGGAATTTATTTCTAAAAATACTGTGATCTTGGGTGGAAAATTTCCAAGTATAGACTAGCACGATCACCTGCCCCGAAGCTACTGACAGTTAATGAATATTTCACGAGAAATATATTGAATGAAGCCTCGTATTTGGATTCTGTTTTCCAAGAAATCCTTGTAAAAATTGACAAGAAATCCTTGTAAACACCGCGTAGGATGCGTGCCAGTTCTGTTCAATGTAATACATAACATTTCCTTCAGAAAAATCGTCTGCCCCAAGCTATGGTTATCTTCACAATTTAACTACTTTATTTTTTAAACAGATATATCTAAATTTTTAAGCGTGTTAATGGACATGATTTAAAATTTTTGCGAATATCATGGATATGCAGCATCTGCAGGCATGACGCCTCAGGTGTTCTTTTTGAGGAATTTAAATTCGTGAACAAAATTGTACATTTCTTTCATACGCTGAAGACGGATTTGAATAGAATTTTTACAGTGAATATGTGATTAACAGGTCATTTTCTCAATAACATTTCATAAGTTTAACATTATATGCTGGATTTGAAGTAACGAAATTCGACAACGGGGTATTAGAAATACGGGATTGATATAATTGGATTGATATATCGTGATTGATTTAACGGGATTGATATATCGTGATTGATTTAACGGGATTGATATATCGTGATTGATATAACGGGATTGATATACCGTGATTGATTTAACGGCATTGATATATCGTGATTGATATAACGAGATTGATATATCGGGATTGATATACCGGGATTGATATATCGTGATTGATTTAACTGGATTGATATATCGTGATTGATTTAACGGGACTGATATATTGTGATTGAATTGACGGGATTGATATAACGGGATTGATATATCGCGATTGATTTAACGAGATTGATATATCGTGATTGATTGATATAACGGGATTGATATAACGGGATTGATATATCGTGATTGATTTAACGGGATTGATATATCGTGATTGATTTAACGGGATTGATATATCGGGATTTATATAACGGGATTCGGTTTGACGGCACGGATATACTACGGGATTCTGGATGATGGAATTTTTAAATTTCAAATATTCCATGCAAGTTGGGTCAAGGTGCAAGTTATGGATATTTTTCTGTGAAGAGAAGCAGTGAATTAGATGTAGCATGTTGTTGCAATGTAACTTGGAGAATTTAATGTTAATGTAATGTTAAGGAAACCGTTTGAGCAAGCATGTCATCCGGTTGAGTGTAAAAAAGTATAGTAGACGATACAAACATAACAAAATAAAGCTAATTTTGTTCAAACAATATTTGTTTTTGCTTCACGAAAGGATTTTTTGCAGAAAGAATTCATAGTCAATTGGATTTGAATATTGAAGGGCTAACAATAAAAAATTACACCTTTCCTTTATTAAATAATCCTAAGCCATGCATGATGACACATGATCCAAGAATAGGAAAGTACTAATTATCTTGACAAATCGTTCGTTCGCCATTCACGCCAAATAGTATTTGGTGATATCTTAATTTAAATAGATCTGTTATTTTAATTCATTTACAATACAATTAACTGAAGCAAATCAGCTTAACAAGCGCAAGGTCAGAGCTTTCCAAACCTTTACTGCCCATTTTAAGAAGTCGATCTTGATGTTCACTATTAATCGTGTCAAATTTATTGCAATTGTAATGTTTTTATTAATTCTATATTCATTAGACGCTCTTTATTAACATTAGATTCATAGTTATTTGTTCAGTTTGATTTAGTGGCTGCACGTTTCTCTTCGTAACTATTATTGAATTATTTTCATTACAAATCATTACAAGCCTTAATTTAATTATGTGAAAGGGCACTCGCATGTGATAATTTAGCTCTCAGAATTTTACGTTTTTACAGAAGGATGAACACAGGTTTACCAGAGAATAACAATTTAATTGTAAAATTATTTCCGTATAGTCACAGATTTCCGGCGAAACAAAAACAGAATTTACCGCGGGAAAATGCTCAAAATTGTACCTATCATGAAGATACCAACGTTGTTTCCAAATAAGTTTCAAAACATTCAAAGTTGAATAGGTACATTCCCTGCTTTTGAACAGGTACCTAGAAGTCGGTTGGGCACTAATTACAGATCTATTAAAAATTGGCAGGGAAATTTCCAAAGATATTGCAATATTCATCATCAAATTAAACTCTTTTGTTTAACGGCCTAAACATATTGCCGTCAAATTGTTACTCTATATTTTATATCGTTTACAGCGTCAGTGGGAGCGTATACACAGTAAGACAGGCTGCTTATCAGACCAGGCTGTAGGTGTTGACTGTTGAATATTGCCCACACGATATCTGTCGTCTTATCAAAGAGGTTCTAAGACTTCATTTTCGCCTCTAAACAGTGAAGAAAACTTACTGAAATTGCTTTAGTTCAGAATTTCAAACATGCTGGCTCATTTTAAAAACTAGCATTATCTTCCATATTTAAAATTGGTAATCTTTCATTTGTGTAATTCGCATGATCGTTCATATTCAACAAAATTCTCCATCGCAACATGTGATGATCACAACATGTGATGATCACAACATGTGATGATCACAACATGTGATGATCACAACATACCTATAGCCGACGAAAAAAATTGTTAGAAATCAAAATCTAATCAGAAAACTAAATGCGTCAATCAATGACAACCTTTAGACGAAATTTGTCAATGAGCCGCACAACTTGGTTCAAAAGATGATCTCATGGGAGATATTCTTTAAAGTTCCATGAAACTTGCCGTAACATCGCCTAGTTTTGGTGATGAATTTATAACTTTCGTACAATTTGGTGCACTCCAGCATTAAAAAAAATACTTTTTAGTTTGTAGGCAAAATTTCTAATTTAATTGGAAAATTTGTTAGGAAGATTTACGCGTCTTGGGTCTTTGCATTAACGAAGATAATAAAAACGTTAGAGAAGTCCAAACAATTTTTGTATATGTTAATGGTAAAATCAAGTCATATTGCAAGTTTATGTTCAATTCAGACGTGGCTTGCATAAAAGATAATTCAATTTTCCTATATGAATTCAGCCGTGTATGGAAAATGTGTGAAATTCAGATCAGTTTTCATGCATGTATGAAAAATGTATAAAACTCAAATCTTTTATGCAGTTGTAAATAGCAACAGTTTGATTCACAATATTTCGTGATTTTTATTTAAGATGAGCTGTGACAGCAGGTTACTTGTTGGCATGCGGTTGCGTTGGGCTTAGTGAGCAAAAACATGTTGTTATAATGTGACTATTGATGCATGACTTTACGAACATTATTCTATACTACGAAAACCTTGCATTAAAATTTACATTAATTAAGAATTTACATTAATTTACATTAATTAACATTGCTTTTATGGAAGTCTCGTCTAAATTTAACATAAAACTTGCAAAATAACTTGATTTTACCATTAACATAGACAACTACACATAGGGGCTATTTGTGTCCCGAATTTTTCAAAGTGAAATTGCTAACAGTACTCAAAATGTTATATAGAGCTTAGCTTTTTGATTGTACTTCAATAGTGTTATTCGGACATGTTCAATAATTCCGTGTCACTAGTGAGGACCATACATGCAGTGCACGGGCCCAATGACCATATCACTAATGTATGTCTGTGTCGTGTTGTTTATCGCATGTAATGTCACTGTGTCACAACGAGCCTTGTCGTAAGGGAGAGCAATACAAAACTTTTACCACCCTACCTCTGCCCATGCTACCTGGACATCGACTGTACTACTATACTAGTTGGCTGTACAGCTCTGATTTGCGACTTCCCAAATATGGACTTATCGTAAATTTTTATTTTCAGCGATCGGCTTCGTCTGCGATGGCGTCAGCATGACGAAAGCCACACTGCATTACAAATACTTGTTTGAGTGTGGCTCACACGCGCGTTTTACATTGCGCCTTAATAAATTTAGCAACGGGCCTTAGTTCATCGCTTCCATTTCGTTTGAATTTTGTAAGACACGGATAATGCTTCTAAAATATTATTTTATAAAACATTCACAGAAAAAAGCTTCCATGGTTAAAATATTTGAACTGTTTACTTTTAACTCATCCATTACACACGTTGCGATTGCATTGATTAACTTAAATAACATCCTTCGTTTCCTCGGCAGGCGCGTGTTCGCAGTTCGGCCACTCATGCTTCGGTGCTCACGGCAAGCGCAGCGGCGCCCACTCTGCACCATCGCCGCTGGCTGAAGCCCTGGTCTCCTACCGCGAATCCTACGACATTCCTTCAGTTAATCATATTGGCGATTACAATTACCGTGCAGGACTTGGGTCGCAGCCCGAGGAATATCCATTGCAGACAGTAGATTACTTCGAGGAAGGCTTTAAGAATTCGATAGATCGTCAAGTATTGCAGGGAGGTTATGAGAGTGAAGAGGATTTTGAGAACAGACAGGTTTTACCTCCTTGGCTCCTTATCAAAGAGCTTAGTGATGGTAAGGAAGAAGAGGTCTTAAACAATCGCAATGAAGCTGGTCTTGATCTTCAAAATTTCGTTGGCCAAGACAGCCAAGATGCAGGGCATGAGCGTGAAAATTTCCATATAAATACCGGTGAAACAGAGAGAAAAATGCTCAAAAGCCGCTTTCGAGTCCCAATGTCGAACAAACTGCACGAGGCTGAAAACGAAACTCTCCAGGATTTAAAAAATTGGGTAAATATTTATGCATTTAAACACTCATTTAGGATTACAGTTCTGTAATTCTAATGCTAGGCAAAAAAAAATTATTTTGCTTCGTTCATGAAAGCTGAGTGGCACGAGTGGCACACCACAAAATAAAATCTCATATTTTCATCATCTGTTTGGGAGTCCAAGCAGAAATTTATTTAATTGTTTCTTACTCCATAGTTTCTCCTCTTCATCACAGTTCTTCTTATTTTTTTGAAATTGTATTTGCTGATAACTCTAAAATCTTAAGGCTTGTCTGCTAAATTCCAATTATTAATTTTTTATTGCCGTTGTGATTAATTATAACCGTTGATGCAGCATTCACAAGGAAGTTGAATAACAACCAAGCTATTATGCGCTAATAATCGCCTGCCTTTAATATTTTGCATTATTTCTGCATTATATAATATATTATATTATTTGCATTATTTTTGCATTATATAATATATTATAAAATTTGCATTATTTTTGCATTATATAATATATTATATTATTTGCATTATTTTTGCATTATATAATATATTATAAATATGGTAAAGATGTCCTATCTAATATGGCTACGATGTCCTCTCTAATATGGTTACGATCTCTATTTAATATGGCTACGATGCCCTATCTAATATGGCTACGATCTCTATTTGATATGGTAAAGATGTCCTATCTAATATACTATCTAATATGGCTATACGATCTCTATTTAATACGGTAAAAATGTCCTATCTAATATACTATCTAATATAGCTACGATTTCTATCTGTTTAATTTGGCTGCGATATCTTATCTAATATGGCAAGAAAGCCCCTAATTAGCAAGACAACAAATACCTAATTGCTTCGTAGTATTCATTATTTATCAATCGGACCTAGTGGAAAACAAGCTGTTTCTTGACACTTATTAATGCAGTATAACGTGTATCTCGGATTACTGGGGAACATTAATTTCCACCGACAATGATAACTCATATTTGAGCCTAAATGTTATATGTTGTGCATTCACATGGGTTGCTAGTGAGTGGAAGACCAAAATAATAATTGTATAGCTATTGTTTAAAGAACTAACTGATGTGAAGGAAATCAGGCGAAATCGATGGATATTTTGTTGGAAATAATGAAACAAATATTATTTTCTTCTTAAGTTGTTATTTGTGGTTCAAGTAGCACGTAACTTGGCCATGAATAATTATTATAATGATTTTTATATAAAGGCTATTAGAAATCCGAAATCGTGTCGCAAAGTAGCAATCATTTGGGTGTAATTTTTTAATTTATGTTATCCTAAGGTAATACCTGGAGTTTTGATATTTTAAAAGAGACATTTTAGACATTTTGTTTATTTTCGACATTTTCGACAAAAGCGACATTTTCATCTAATTTTGTTTGTTTTAACTAGATAAAAATATGATTTTTTTTACAAAAATCTAGGAGCATGAGTAGGAGATATTTATTATAGTTATGTTGGGCCTATTAAATAATTTGTTCTATTTGTGCATCACTTCTTATGATAATTTTGCAGTATATTTATTTATAGAAATGCATTCTTTGTTGTTCGTTTCGTTATAGAGGATAAAATATATGAGTACATTAATAATACTAATTACAGGCAAGGTTATTTGAACACATATCAACTATCCGTCACAGAACTGATGCCTCTAACATAGAAAACACTCTGCTTTCACCAACTTAAAATCATCAGAATTTTGTTACAAATTGTCTTTGAATAAGGTCAAATTGTGTTCAATTTGCATGGTCGCGGATTATCGTGAATAATTTTTCGACATATATATTATATTATTTGCATTATATTAATTATATTATTATTTGAAAGAGAACCCGATATATGTTATGAAAGCCAACAGAGCTGCTATTGATCGTATGTTATAATTACATTTTGTATAAAGAACAATGCTGCAGATGAAAACGCTTGCAATGCGAACAATGATGTCCGAGAACAAAACTGACTTTTTTTCTATTAATATATAAGCACGGATATTGTACACTGATACTGACCAACAAAATAAAATTAGAGTTACAAAAATAGAACAGGGCAATGAACAACAAAGAAGGGAAGTGAAGTTACTCATGTCATCGCTTGGACCATCCTGCCTCCCGATATTGTGGGCGAGCTCGTCGCAAAGGCAAGTAGATTTAGTGGAGTTATACGAGTAGTTTATGACCGGTTGTTAACCCCTCTCGATGCCATCAAGCCTCTATTAGCCGTGTGGTCGGATATATCTTCTAACTTTATGAAGTTGTACGGCTCAGAATAGCGCGAACACTAATATCTTAAAACATTTCTGGTCTATAATTAACCCACTCACTAGGATATTCAGAGATTGTCACCATATTTAATATTATGTTGTACTCAAACATCATACCACAAACTCTAACATAGAACAATAAACTTCAATGTTATGCAAGTTTCCCGTTCCCACATGTGACCGTATAACATTATGAATGCACTCTCTGGACGATACAATAGATTAAGTAGCAATGAACTTAATGGCATTTAATAATGTAAAAGGGAAATTCGTGAATGAGACCGAATAAAGTTTCAAGCATTGAAGACTCTGATTAAAGATAGTTTATTTTCATATCATTGATAAAAACTACATATCAATTGAGTTTATGAAACAAAAACAATGTCAATCGTTGTGTTTGCACGATTTCATCACACTTTTTAGGACTAGATGCGAACACATGCAAATGTTCACTTCACCATCAGTTTAGTTCAATTTAATAATTGCATTCAGGCTTAAAGATCATGCATGATTGATATCATGTACTTGAAAGACATTAGGATTAGTACACATATTTTGACCCTAATTTCTTGCATAAATATATCTTTACATTATTATAATATGCTCGGGAATTTCGATTTTTTACGCATCGAATTCGTATATGTGAACTAAATTTTGAGTTTCTGGAGTGCTTTTGAAAATTGGTTCGTTGCCAGCCTGCGGGGCGTGACGTGCAAAGACATGTAAAGATTTAAACACCGCCAAGAATTGCGCTGAAATTTGTGTTGAATATTGTTGGAATCCCGTATTCGCAATGCAAGGGAATGAACGCATGAAGATTTTGTTAACATTCATCTTTTGTTTACGCTTGTGAACGTGAAAATAAGTTTTGCATATTTCAGATATTCGCATATTTTTTCGCAGAAAATATCTGCTTCTGCCAAATTCTGGGCATTTGGTGTTTTCTTTCATTAGGTTTGCATTATTTAATCTGTTGTTCATAATATAATACACTGTTAACAAATAGAATTCGTTTCAGTAGATTGCGCTTAATTTTTTAATATAGCCACATTGGAAACTATGATAAAATCATATCAAGTAATTTTAAATTTTGCGATCATTTGGATTGAACTGAATTGTTTAGATTGAATGGTGGGAAGGAAAATCGCAAAGAGCTAAATGTAAAAAATAAGTTGTTTGAGATCCGCAAGAAAATCGAGCGAAATCTATAATAAAATTCGATGAACATTCGTATTTCCTGATCAACAATCTATAATATTCGGATAATATATAATAGTTATACCCTTGATAATTTACAAAAAAAATGTTTAATACACATATAAACTATAATAATAACACACAAGTCGCAATTGCACTTGTATGGAAAAAATTGATTGTTTCGATATGTTCATAACCTGAATCTAGTGAATAAATTTTTGTCTCAAAATCACCACTCATTGTAAAGAGATTATTTCTCACTGCGTGTTAGTATTTTTCTATCTGTGAGCTATATATCAATAAATAAAAAACTTATTATCTGTCAATATTTATTGGAATAAATAGTTTGAAGTGTGCTCGAGATGCTGCGGAAGCTGTACTGTTTCTCGATTTAATAAAGGTTATCAATGCTTTTTATTTTTGTATATCCTGTCGAAACATTGATTTTTTTCGCGGATACTTGCAGCACAATTTTGAACTAATATTGGACAATATTTATGAAACAGTTTTAGTAAGATTTTTCTCTTTTTTTAAGAAATTTGTTTGAATTTTGTTGTTATGAAAACCTCTAATCTCGTAGACTCGTACGACATTATTCCTCTTCACGGACACAATGGCAGTTAAAGCTAAATATTGCCTATTGGTTAAGAGGAAATATATATGCGTGTATGTATGTATTATATTGAGTGCTTCATTTAACTATTTACCTATAGAAAATTCCTTCAAAATATTACAGCAGCAGATACTTCGTGAAATTTGAAATTTCACGTGAAATTTCAAATTTCACGTGAATTTTCGTGAAATTTTGAAATGTATTCGTGAAATTTGAGTTTTCACAAATTCCCCTTGCCTATCATAAAAAGTCGAGATATTTTCTAACTAAATTATTAGAAAGTGAAGGTCGTTATAATGGTAGGTATAATCGTTTAAAGCAGCGTCGAAATTGAACAATCAAATAGTTATAGTTACATTGGATGAAATTCTTCGGCTGATCGCCATTTTACATTTAACGTCAGTCGATTGACCTACTACGGTCCAGTATTTATTTTATGCAGATTACCATTCAGGTAGTTAACCGAGCAGCCTTGAAGCTTTCAAAAAACCCATCAAAATTAAAATATTTACGTTAGTATCCCTAAACTACAAACGTTCGGCGAAGAAAAAAAATATTTGTCATAAAATAGATTTGGAATATTGCTGAATTCGAAATTCGTTTGATTAATGTCTCGGTAAAATATGAATTCTGAACGGCAAATTTGCGAAATAGTTTGAAAAGAGTCGGTTACGAACGACCTTCTATCGTGCTGGCTGTTGGGCACACAAATGAAATTGAATAAAAAGATTATAAATACGTGCAATTTTAAAGTATTATTTATAATTTTGCGTTTCCTTAATACTGATTGCGAGAAATTTCAAATAGATATTTTTTGAAATTCATATTTAATTTTTGCAATATCATAGTATTTATTTGAAGTTAGATTAAATCATGTTAGCTTGATAACTGTGTATGAAAATTAGCTTATATGACTTTTTTCGACTGATTGGCATTATTAAAGCCCCAGCTTAAATTTTTAGCATCTGTCATCAAGTCGCCAATCAACACTTGTCAGATATTTTATTACCATTGCTGCAATATAATGAATTTTTTTGCTGGATTAATGATTAACCAGAGATTGGCTGCAAGGAAATGAACATTTAACCCCAAATAAGTTTTTGTGATATTTTATTCATTCATTTTATATAAATTATACATAAAATTTTTTGCGAGTAGATATATAATGTAATGAGCGTAGGTGTTCATTAACGTTACTGTTAGCAGCTCGAACAGAATTAAACATCGTAAGAAAATTTTTTAAAATGTAAAAAAATCTTGAGGTTGTCTTGGAAAAATGATGAGCGTTTTACGCTCAAGGCTTTAAAAAGTTTATATTCCCAAAGGTTACAGATTTGCATAAATTTATTGATCTGTCGGTACACGCTGTAGCAAGACATCAGTACACGCTGCAGCAACACATCAGTACACGCTGTAGCGATACATCAGTACACGCTGTAGCGATACATCAGTACACGCTGTAGCGATACATCAGTACACGCAGCATCGATACATCAGTACACGCTGTAGCGAGTCTCTTATACACATCTAGATGTGTATAAGAGACAGGCGATACATCAGTACACGCTGTAGCGATACATCAGTACACGCAGCATCGATACATCAGTACACGCTGTAGCGATACATCAGTACACGCTGTAGCGATACATCAGTACACACTGCAGCGATACATCTGCAAACGCAATAATATTACGGATATCACGGTAGTTAATTCACAAAATGTCTTTAATAAAATAACCTCAGGTTATTCAATTTAAGATACCGGAGACATTAATAAATTAGAATTATGTCGTAACTACCGACTGCCGTTATTTAAATCAGAGTAATTTTATAACTATTTTTGTTATTGTGTACTCGACAGAATATCACTCAAAATTTGTGACCACTCCAAATTCTGTCTCATTACAGGAGACTCAATTTTTTTTTTAGCTAATCTCCAAAAAAATGTTAATAAATTTATTAATGCGGTTAACCCCGTCTTTGAGTCTAGGCGACTCATTGGGATCGCCTGGATTTGTTAGGTAATTATACTAAAATATTAATAAATACCAGGTTAACTCTGCATTACTAGGGATATGAAAATTGCCTTCGATATGAAAATCTTTAATCTTGTCATTCCGAATTGAATAATATCAGAGAATCTAATCTCTCCAACTGAATCTCGCATACCGAGTAACGTCATGTTGAATCCAGTCTACAAATTTTAGAATTATTTAGTTTACTTAAAGAAAGTTATACGACTAATATTTGTTAAAGAGTTTAAAGAATTTATCAGAGTTTTGTCCGAACTTTATCCTACCTCAGTCCAAGCTTCGTCCCAAATTTATCCAATTTTTTTTTTCTGAAAAATTTCTGAATTTTGTATTAATTTTGCCCTATATTTTTTAAGATTAGTCAAAACTTTTCCCGATCACGCAGTACTCTGAATAGATAATCCCTTAGAATTTAAAGTGTTGTTACCCTGAATGCCGTCCTCCCGAAATATGTCAATCAATCCTAAATCCTGAAACACATTTCTAACTATAAAAAATAATATAAATATAACAAATCAGAACAGAATGTAATTTTTTATCTGATCCACTCATCCCGTTTTACAAAACCTCATGATTCATTTAAAAATAAAATTTCAGGCTGAGGCAATATCCGGATAATATATATTTCGCGGAACACACAATCTCGGACAGATATATAATATATATAAAAAACACGGATAATCTGGAATATTACTGATAAAACTTATAACTAAATTTGTTTTAATAATTAGTAGTTTCTTTGGCGTTGGCTCGGTCTCGCGTGCGATTGAGTGTCTGGGAGCCACGCAGAGACGATAGCCTCGGCCCAAATTTGGCGTGACCGTTTTTGTTGCGAGGCTGGGAGCCAAATTTCGTATAGTATTCAGAATTAAGATCAAAGGAAATGTCTTGAAGATTGTTCTGTTTACGTTTGTTAAGATGATTTTTGATCTTCACGTAGGCCACTAGGAGAAGAATGACCAGGAATAACACCAGCATCACAGACATCAGTGGCAAGGTCAACTTGTTGCTTGATGCCTGTCATCAGTTAAGCAAATTTGAATTATTTATTGGGGAGATACGTCTAAATTTACTATAGAAAACCACAAAAGAATTATAGAAAGGAGATAAAACATATTTTTGTGTAAAACTGTCTAAAGAAACACTAGGAAATGGTAGAGTGCAATATATCTGGCAAGGCTAATATTTAGTGGCGAATAACTCGCCATCAATATGATGACGCTACGGACGCTATATAGACAATATGGGTCACAAATTTTTCTGAGCGCATTAAAAATGGCACATGGTTCTCTGCCCTGGGCCTATTACTTTCAAAAAAAGTTGAGAGACCTTAAGTTCATCAGTCAATCATTGACGTTCTTTCAAGCAAAGTCCACCAATCATAGACAAGAAAAAAATATAACTCAGTACTCACTGCAGTGAGTGACAGAAGGCGCATTTTCTCGTCGACGAAAACTTGAGGTCAGGGACATCGGACGGACAGACAGACGGACATGGCGAGCACAATAGTGCATTTTTTTCAATAAATGAGAAAATGCGCTAAAAAGAACGTAAGTACTTACGTTCACTTAGCGAGTTTTGAAAGTATGGCCTCTGACCTGGAACTCGCGCTTCATGACTGCGAGGCCATAGACAAGAAAAAAAGAACGTAAGTACTTACGTTCACTTAGCGAGTTTTGAAAGTTTGGCCTCTGACCTGGAACTCTTGCTTCATGACTGCGATGCTGAAGTGAGCGACCGCGAGGTTCGAGACGTGGCCATAGTTGCGGTTCTCGTCCAACGCGCGCAGGCCGAAGTACAGCATCTGGTCATCGGTCATCTCCAGCAGTGACGCGTCTTTCAGCTCAACGTCGCAAAATATTTGGTTACTTGAATACATATGAATCGATGACGAATTTTTTCGACGGCTCATGAAACAATTTGGTGACCTTTGTACTAAGACAGTCAAATATACATGACAGTCAAATATACATGAATTATTACAATCAAGTATACATGAAGGTGATTGTGATATATGTAATATAATCATATTTATTTGACTCATTTGTCCTCTCAACTTGAAGTAATAATTAATGTCAGCTGGGCCAACTTTAAACACAGTCTTGCAAGCAAATTAATCTTGGGCAAATAAGTTCATGAAGTGCAATTTGTTTATTTCCAGCCAATAATCATTCACATAATTAAACAAAATTTTCATCCGCTAATAACCTAATATTTCGTCCCTTCATCGGTACTCTGATTATACATTTTTAACGTTCGGGTGCATGTAAAAACAAAGACAGCTCAGAGTTCTGAAAGAACGTATAGAAAACTAAAGCATATTATTTGATCTAAAACAGGACGGTATTGAAAAACTATTGATTTACGTAGCAAGTTGCAAAAAATCATATAAAAAGTTGTATTTTGTAGAAAAGACTTATAATGACTGTGAGGTCTTTTAGGGACAAGTTGGGCAAAGTAGCGGCCGTTTTGAAGTTCATCAAACTTAGCTTATTTTCTAATATAGTTAGCAACAGGTTAGCCTTCATGGCGTCGCCGGGGTTGGATAATTCTTGAAATTTTGGAATCCCCATCCCGTCATTCCCGTAATACCTAATCCCGTTAAAAACTTAATAGCAAAGAAAACTCCACAAAAATTCATAGTATCTTTAAAGAAAACGTGTCGGCAGCGTTTTCTTTAAAGATACTATGAATTTTTGTGGAGTTTTCTTTGCTATTAAGTTTTTAGTGAATTTGCGATTCGAGCAAACGAGTGATATTATTACTAATCCCGTTAATGATAGTGAAACTTAGACATTATAATTAAAAAAAGACTCCTACAAACTCAAATTTTACAAATAAGATAAATTCCTATTTCACTTTCTTTACAAAAATATGAAAAGAATTATGTTGCGTTGTATATAAATTTGTAAACCCGATTGCAAAATCAAATTTAAACTTTCGATCACCTATAAAATTTCCAGCTTTTCCATTAGTCCTTTCATTTATCCAATTAAATTTTAGGTTCTAGCAAAATCATGAAACGATTTTTATTCTGGATTTGGCCCGAATTGCCCTCTACATTTGTGGCGTTAGGACACATAAAACACACAAACTATGACAAGATTATATAGATAATAAAAAATCCTTACGATGACGGTGAGGTTTTACACTGAAGGAAAGACTTATGATGGCGGTGTGGTTTTGCACTGAAGGAAAGACTCACGATGACGGTGAGGTTTTGCAGTGAAAGAAAAGACTACGATGACGGTGAGGTTTTGCAATGAATCAAAGACTTACGATGACGGTGAGGTCTTGCAATGAATAAAAGACTTACGATGACGGTGAGGTTTTGCAATGAATAAAAGACTTACGATGACGGTGAGGTCTTGCACTGAAGGAAAGACTTACGATGACGGTGAGGTTTTGCACAGAGTTCGCAGGCAGCGGAGTGAGTGCGCCAGGCTGGACGTGTTCACCCTCGCGGACGCGCGTCGTGCGAAGGAACTCTCGTCGCAGCGTCGACTGGCGACGGTGGTAACGTAGCTCTAGCTCCGCGGCTGCCGACACGCGTTCGTTCATATTATTAAACTGAGTTAGGGTTGTTAATAATTCTATAGTCGATTCAAAATAATAATTAATGCTGTATTATTTTATTTTTAATTTGGAAGTACACAGAAACGTATTTATCAAGGTAGCGTGAAATTTGTCGGTGGTGGTAGTGCAGCTCAAGCTCCACGGCTGCCGACACGCGTTCGTTCATTATTAAACTGAGGTCAGGGTTGTTAATAATCCTAAATTCAATTGAAAATAATTATTACCGTTGTATAATTTTATTTTAGGTTGAAATTACACAGAAATGTATTTGTCAAGGTAGTGTGAAATTTGTTGGCTGTGGTAGCGTAGCTCCAGCTCTGCGGCTGTCGACACGCGTTCGTTTATATTATTAAACTGAGATCAGGGCATTTAATAATTCTATAGTCGAGTTAAAATGATAATTAATGCTGTATTATTTTATTTTTTAATTGGAAGTACACAGGAAAGTATTTGTCAAGGTAGTGGGAGATTTGTTGCCGGTGGTAGCTCAGCTCAAACTCAGCGGCTGCCGACACGCGTTCGTTCATATTATTAAACTGTGGTCAGGGTTATTAATAATTCTATAGTCGATTTAAAATAATTATTAATGCTGTATACTTATATTTTTAGTTTAAAGCACACAGAAACGTATTTGTCAAGGAAGTGTGAAATTTGTTGGACGAAGTCGCGTAGCCCAAGCTCAGCGGCTGTCGACATGCGTTTGTTCTTATCATGCTGGGGCCAGGGCATTCATTTATTAGATTTAATTTGAATAATTATTATTGTTGAACAATATATTTTATAGTCAGTAATTATTAAATATTAAAAATTATATACAAAAATTTGTAATTGCATTAAATTTACAATTTATACTATTGTTGTATACTTATGTTTGTAATGCAACTACACAGAAATGTATTCATTAAAGTAGTGTGAAATTTTTCCTACAGTTATATTATTGTATTTTTAAATTGTTAGCGTAATGAAATTAAAATATTCAATGATTCTTGTGACCTGTAGATTCACAAAATCTAACCGTAAAATATAACAGCGTTATATTCCTTTGAGTGTCGAAGGAATTCACTATTCCTTCGAGTGTCGCCCATCTAGGCAAACGACGTTTAATAACAACGTTGATAACGAGTTTATTCCGTTGAAACAACGATTCATCAACGTTATTTCCTTGTCAGATGTCTGGCGGGAATTTGACAATCTATGCAGAGATTACGATTTCTAGGTTAGGCTTTCGTGTGTTAACAGATATTAGTTATTTTTAATAAAAGATATTAGTTGTTTTTAATCAAATTAGACGGAAACAAACCCGTGCCGCTGAACAAGTCATCTCCAGGGCAGGTCCACTGTAGGCTGACTGCAGGGTCACCGCTGTGGGACCTGTAGAAGACCTGCGTCACCCGCAGGTCGGTGACACGTCCCGGCGGAGTCAGGTCTCTGGCTGAGTACTCCACCACCTGTAAAATATGATAATCATGTAAGTACTTTACCAGTACTGAGTACTAAACTACCTATAACGTATGATAATCATGTAAGTCCTTTACCAGTACTGAGTACTAAACTACCTATAACGTTTAATTATAATGTAAGTACTCCACCAGTACTAATTACTCCACCGTCTGTAAAGTATAACTATCATGTAAGTACTTTACCAGTACTGATTACTAAACTACCTATAACGTTTAATTATCATGTAAGTACTCCACCAGTACTAATTACTCCACCGCCTATGAAGAATAATTAGCCTGTAAGTACTTTACCAGTACTGAGTACTAAACTACCAATAACGTTTCATTATCATGTAAGGACTCCACCAGTACAAAGTACTAAACTACCTATAAAGAACAACCTTAGGGTAGAAATGGACCTCTAATTTTGATGAAACTGAGAAAATTAAACGTGTGCGTTAAGAGTAGCCAATACGAATCAGATTAGCAATGATTGTGACTGACGTGAAAATGAATTATACCAAATTATAAGTAAGCTCAATGCTGATATACACGAAATGTGTTTTTCTAGGGTGAAGCAAAAAAAATCATCTTTTTGCATTTGTAAAAACTTTTTTTTGCAACATCAGCTGCATGCCTTTTTTTGCAAATCATAGTCAATTTCAATGAAAATTCTTATGCCATATAAAAACTTACTTCAACGCGCTCGACAGGCTTCTCGATTTTAAAGTCTCCGGTACCAATAATGATGCGTAAATCGGTCTTTCCTGCGTTTTCTTCTGTCGGAGGAACATCGTTTGGGGTCTGAACGGCTGATGGAACTGTACATGTTGAATAAGTCAAACATTATAAGTCAAATTTAATCAAATGATATACAATCATAGTCATCTTATAAGTTTGCAAGAACGGGGACCAAACATTGTGGACACATTTTTTCGGACGTTCTTCTAGTTTTTAAGAGGATCTTTTGTTTTGATGAGCAATACAAATGAAACCATAGGACATGTTTGTATGATAAAATTGCCTGAATGGAATACAGCAACAGAGACTTATGGAAAGAAAATGGTCGGAGTTCAATAAATCTAAGTTTTTGCTCAAGTTATGGAATAACAAATGACTAACAGAATATACGTTGTATCTATGGATCATTATTTTATCAAATAAAATTTTGCTAACAGAAGAAGTGCCGCTTTGAAGTTTAAGAATGTTTACAGTTTTCTGCCAGTCTAAACACAAATGTGCCGCACTTGCGACTATGCAAACCATCTATACTATAGGGAGCAGACAGGTAATACCATCTGTAGTCGGAAGCAGAGAGACTATACCATCTGAGGTATATTGTAAAGCTGAAATGTAATACCATCTGTACTAGAGAACAGACACAAATAAGTAATACCATATATGACTCTGCAGAGAGGCAAAGGCTACTGTACAATAAAGAGCACAGGGGTAATACCATCTTCCTGGAAGCAGAGAGGTATTACCATTACCATCTGTAGTTGGGAGGATACAATTATTACCATCTGTAGTTGGGAGCGGAGAGGTAGTGCGTGGGAAAGATGACGTAGCATCAACATTGAAGAGCGACCGAGGAGAATCAACTTGAGGAAGCAACAGTGCAGAGGAGGCTGGCGTTTTGAGGAACGTCCTGGATTGTCGTCCTTGAACTAAGAATTCACAAGATCGATTAAAACAAATGAAAAATGTCACATATATCCTTCGAAATAAATTGGAGTGTATCTTTGGTAAATTGTCCCATAGTTGAATATTAAATAATATTAAAATTTCATGCAACAAGTATCCTTAATAGACGTCTAAAAAGATGCTAACTTTGGGTAGTTGCGACGATCTGGCAGTCAGTAGGGGCGATCAGTTTGCTGGGCTTGAGAATGGTAATATTGCCACGGTATTGCGTCGCAGACTCGTCAGAAGCTTGTGTATGGAAAAACCAACCACAAATTAATAAATTAATGCAATTAATTTTTTTGCATATCGAAATAATATAAGTACACCAATGAAAGTATTAAAGGGTATATTTCTCGTGTTGGTTTAGTTAAGATCAAACATAAGTACGAGACTGGCGACTATATTGGAAGAATGATTGATTATTGATATACTGCCATGCTCACGAACACTTTTATCATAATAAGCATAAAACATGGGTTAAGCATAATATTACCTGACATGACCCGTTTAAGTTTTTCAATGTGAGTCAAGGAAGCATTGCCGGAATCCACGATGATGAGTGAGACGTCCTCGGGACTCCACGCGTCTCCAGGCGGGCACTCAACCAAGACGTCAAACTTGCCTACACTGCACATCAGTCGAGTGATAACGCCGCTTTATAATCACGTAAACGATGAATAAAAAATATAACTCAGTACTCACTGCAGTGAGTGACAGAGAGCGCATTTTCTCGGCGACGAAAACGTGAAGTTACGGATAGACGGACAGACGGAGTTGACGAGCACAGAGCGCCTTTTTTCATAAATGAGGAAATGCGCTAATACTAAGTGATAATTTTTGCATGAGTAATAGATAATAATTGATCATTCATGAAGCCTATAAGTTGTGAATACATGTGCAATGATTTCTCTTATTCACTGTATTGCGCAAGCAGTAAAATATATTGTTTCCCAATGATGTCAAAATCCTAATCAGGATAAATTCTAGTAGAAAATCATAAAATTTACTTCTATCTCAAATCTCAAGTCTACTTTCATCGTAAATTCATAAATTTTACCCACCATTCTTTCAATTTAACAGACGAGGCCATATTCTATCATTCACAAACTTTTTTCATATCGTATTCATCTGCACGAGCTTTTTCGATGCTTGAAATATATTGAAGCAAGTCGGACATCATGTTGTTTATTTATTAGTGGATACTTTAACCCTAGTCATCTCTGGTGGTGACACACATCGTAGAAATATCACTGAAGTTTTATATTTCCCTTCTCCAAAATTAGAGTCTGTCATTAGTGAACGCCCGACTTTCTCTCGGAAAAGCCGTTGTTAGAAAATTAATATTACTGGACCGGAGTTCTATATATCACCTCCCAACATATTAAAGTCTGTCATTTAAACGCCAGATCTTTTTCCGGGAGTGTTAGTGGAAAAAAAATATTCCTGGACTGTAGTTCTTTATTTTGTCTATTGGGGTTTGTTGTGAGAAACATATACTGTATATAGTCCTTGCTTCCACGACCGTTTCTTGGAAAAAAATATTACCGGACCTGAGCTCTACATTTTTCCATCAGTGTTCGCCAAACTTCATTTCAGGATGATGATGGTAGGATAGAAATATTACTGGACTGGAGTTCAAGGTTTTTTTCATCAGTGTACGCCAAACCATATTTACTGGGCGTCGTTGGTCAAAGGAAGTATTCCTGGAATAGAGCTCTAAATTTCCTTCAGCAGTGTACGCTAAACCTAGTCTCCAGGTCGCTATTGGTAAAAAGAAATATTTTTTTTACGGGAGCTCTAAATAATCTCTTCAATGTACGCCAAACCTAGTTTTTGGGGCGCCATAGTTAAAAAAATATAACTCAGTACTCACTGCAGTGAGTGACAGAGAGCGCATTTTCTCGTCGACGAAAACTTGAAGTCACGGACGGACAGACGGACTGACATGGCGAGGACAGTAGTGCATTTTTTCCATAAATGAGAAAATGCACTAAAAATATTACTAGACTGGAGCTTCATTTGCTCCAGCTTTCCATTTGCAACATCAGCGTTTGCCCAACCTTGTTTCCGGGGAGCCGTTGGCGGTGTTGGGTTCCCAGAAGCGGTGTGGGCGCGCGGCGGGTAAGATGCGGGCGGAGTTGGGGGAGCTGCGGGCGCGCACGGAGATCGTGTAGTGGCCGTCCCCCGGCACACCCGTCAGGAACCCTGAGTACGCGCCGTCCTCGGCCACCGTATCTGCCGCTACACTCGGGGAGATGAGGGGGACTTTGTCCGAATAACAATATCACATATTCGACGATGTGGTTATAGATGGGATTTATACCTTAAAAATCTACTGTCAACTGCATCATAGAAAAATTTTACGACAATTGCAGTATAATTACATACGCAATCCTATACAGACGAGCAAAGAACAAGCGGTCGGAAATCTTAATGGAAGTATGTAGACTTCAGCTGCTCACCGAAACCAGTGTAGAGCAAAGGAATGACTTAAGTAAAGCGACTCACCGACGCCTGTGTCTAGCAGGGGAATGACTGCAGTGAAGGGAGTGACTCACCGACGCCTGTGTCTAGCAAGGCAATGACAGCAGTGAAGTTCTTGGGGCCAGAGATGACGGCCTCCACTTTGGCTCCGATGATCGGGGCGCCTCGTCCTTGTGTCAGTACAGTCACCAACCGCACTTGACTTCTGTGCCTGATCCTTCACGGGACAAGGAAGGTTCTTTGGGCCATGTTTTCAATGGCACTCTAGTGCAATAAGTCCTTTCTAATTTGTCTTAGAAGATTATTTGAAACTCTTCAGATGAAAATTTCGTAAAAACAACAATTTAGTTATTGTCAGAAAATAAATGTTTAGTTTGCAATGAAAATTGGAGCCCGTATTATTCTTTAATTTTATCTAGTGACGGACGGGGCCAGAAAATGTAAGCTGTGGGATGATTAAGATCAAAAATGATTTGAAATGAACAATTCCCAGTCAAAATTCGAATCCTTTACATATTTGAAGTTAAAGCATAATAGTATAGGAAAATGACGTATGGAGGATGCGCTACAATGATAATTCTCTGATTAATTACAAGACGATCGAAGGTTTTATGATACTCACCGTGACGCATGCTGATGAGAATACGGAACCGCCTCAAGCTCAGAGCTCGTTGATCCCGTAAACGATTCTTCTGTGGCAAGAGTTCCATATTTTCCAGCACTGCTGACTGCCGCTTCAGTGGAGGATTCGGGCATGATATTTTTCGGCGAAGTTTCAGTGGTTGACGCAGTCGTGGTGTCAACCGATTGTTCTCCACTCTTTTGGCAGCTAACTTCGTCCGGGTTCGTCACGAATAACTTGGTCAACATTCTTGGAAAAAAATCTGAATTAACTTCAAATGCCTTCAATATTGAGATTCCAAACTTTTTAGCCTAAAATTAGAATTTTAAAATTCAGCGGTGTATAAATTTATAATTAAGGTGGTCAATTACGTATTGGGCCCATATAGGGGTTAAGATTACACACAATTCTTGCACCAGTTGACAACCACGAATAAACAAACGTTGGAACAAATTTGTCTTAGCAAAGTTGCGTTACAAAAAAATTAGGGACAATAAAAATTGAGAATCCAGTACACCTGATATTTTCAGTTGTGCTGAAAAAAAGCTGGTAAAATAAAAAATGCATGTAAGTAGTTTATTATAAAATGCAGTGATAAACTGGTTAAATTTTTCGTTTTGAGCTTTCCAAATGTTACTCTGGAGTACGAATGAACTTTTTAGGCGGATGAGGATTTCGGTATAAATCAGAACGGAAAAATTGCGAATAAGTCACAATTCAACTCTATAGATAAAACCAAGCTTAAAATAATAATAATAATAATAATAATAATAATAATAATAATAATAATAATAAATAAATATCTCATAATGTACGCTGAAGTTTAATGTTTGAATCGGCTGAGACAACAATTTTAACTCATGATAAATAACCTTACAATGGGTAAAATGTACTGGGACTTTGTTTTACGCGCAGCTTCACACAGTTCTAGTGACAACAGAATATAAAAAAATATAACTCAGTACTCTCTGCTGTGAGTGACAGAGAGCGCATTTTCTCGTCGCCGAAAACGTGAAGTCACGGACGGACAGACAGACGGACAGACGGACGGCTGGACGGACGGACGGACATGACGAGCACAATAGGGCATTTTTTCCATAAATGAGAAATCCCCCAAAGAGCATAGATATACTTATATTATTAATAATATTGTCTTATTTGTATTTTAATATCTTTCTATTGATTCGCAATCGAGTGCGAGAAAATCTACATTCGTCACCATTAATTTGTACACAAATTCTAGATTGTCTACAATGATTTCTTTATTCTGATTCCGGCTTATGAATAGGTGTGAATTGTGAGTGTGTGGTGCTGGTGAAGGAGAAATATAGTCGGAAAAATATATGTTAAAGACAGAATCTGGGCAAGTTACGACGTAGTCTCGGCGATTTCGTATTTAATATCAACAATTTCTCAATAGGTTTGTAAAGTGATTCACCATTTGAGCAAAACAGCTTAAAGTTGAACGGAACATCTACAATGTGGCAATTGTTCATTGCACCGAAGTTCATATTTCTAAATTCCTGCTATTATCCCGTTTCCCTATATTCCTGTTTGTTTGACTGGAGTTTTCATTTGGTTTTATTAAGGTTTTTCTATACTTTCTAAGTTATTTCTTCATCTGTGGGGAGTTGGATATAGGATCAAATTTCAAGTTAGTTAAAATTGTAAATTCAAATCTCAATTTTTTAATTTAATATATTTTCATTTGTGTAGATTTATTATTTAACTCAGTGTTTTTGCACGTGTAGCGCGGCAATCACTTTCAGTGCTCGTGGATACCAATACCTCAAATGAGAGAGAAACCGTATAATTTGCATAATCCACACTTTATTAGAAGCAACAAGATTTGAAGTTAATGAGCATTCTAGCTTCATGATGCTGTGAGAAAGGAGTCGCTTATATGCACTATTATATATAATATAATATGCATGTCCAACATACGGAATTCAATTCCGAGAGATATTTTCAAAAGCTCCCACCTGAGAGCGAGTCTCTCATCCAGCGTCTGGAAAATCTTAAGCGTCGTAATCAGAGGAGACGGCAACTGGAGAGCGTTGACAGGCATCGCGGCGACGGTGACACGTATGTCGCCGTGGCTCTGGCGACAACAAACCACTTAGAATTACGGACGATACCTGCACTTGTAATTAATTTAAATTCAATGTTTTAAAATTAGTGCTGCATCTTCCGTTTACTCTGTGGATAGCTAAATTGCCACGGCTGGCTTTTGCCTAATGGTAAGTCCACGTTTATTTACATCCAACTGGAAAACCTGAACGCTTTTTTTAATTAATGGAAGAAATTAATCAGGTTTTTATTAAATTGAAGGGGTGAGTTGCATTAAATTATTGTTGAGTGCCATTTTTGAGATAAGGGTATTTGATTCAGAATTGTTGTGAGTTAGGATTGAAGCAGTGAAGAAAACGGTAACTTCAGCTGGTAATTATGCACATTTGTGATACATCTGCGAAGAAACTGCAATAAAAACAATGCTCAAGCCTGAGCTTCGGATAGAATAATCAGTATAGTTTTTTTTATAATAAAAAATGTCTTGATGCCATAACGAAGGTTAATAAAAATAAATCTTAGCAGACACTGCGGAAAGGCTCCCACGATTGGATATTACAGACATCACGGATAAATTTTCAAGCCGGATAAATTATCTAAAGAATATTTAGCGTGAAAAACATTTTGTAATGGGCGCTTGATGTTTATATTGATATAACATCGGACAAGAGTTCTTTAGTCTGATTCGTTCCGCGAATGCTGAGATCACATTTTGATATTGACGGAAACAATGAAACAGAAAATAAATATTTATTGAGCTTTTATCAATAATAAAATTTGTTGAATTCACACTAAAATTCCGGGTAGATTTAAATTAATAAATTTTCTGATGACGTTGATTAGAACAACCATGTTCCAATTAAGTTGATATTCGCAATTCCTGCGTTGAAATAAAAATTGTAATTGTTAATATACGTAATTATTTTCATATGTAGCTTTCAAAACTTTCCAAGTACAATTACACGCCTCCATTACTTTTATTTTTGGCTGCCATAATAAGAAACTGCAGAAGTTTCATCAAAGTAAGTAACATACAAAAGAACATTTCGCTCACTGATGAGCAAAGTAGCAGTTACTTACCTTGCTACTAAAAAACTGTGGAAGTTTTATTAAAGTAAGTAACATACAAAAGAACATTTCGCTCACTGATGAGCAGAAGTAGCAGTTACTTACCTCGCTGCTAAGAAACTGAGGAAGTTTCATCAAAGTAAGTAACATACAAAAGAACATTTCTCTCACTGATGTGCAGAAGTAGCAGTTACTTACCTCGCTGCTAAGAAACTGTGGAAGTTTCATCAAAGTAAGTAACATACAAAAGAATATTTCTCTCACCGATGAGCAGAAGTAACAGTTACTTACCTTGCAGCTAAGAAACTGTGGAAGTTTCATCAAAGTAAGTAACATACAAAAGAATATTTCTCTCACCGATGAGCAGAAGTAGCAGTTACTTACCTCGGTGCAGTGCAACTGGAAGACTTTGCTCCTGCTGTTGTTGCGCTGGAGCGGCCGAGCGGTCAACGACAAATTGCGCCCGGGCTTAGACAGCGAGAGATGGAGGCTGTAAAAATACAAGTCCAACATCGGCTTATGAATATACAATGCAGAATTCAGGAAAAATTAGATTATTAAAGAATATCAATTTTATAATTTATAAAATTGGATAATCAAGGAAAAAATTATATATTGGAGGAATACACTTTTTTTTAATCGTGGAATACGTGTGCATTAAATTTAGCCATATATAAGTAATTATAGTTAAAGCTGCAAACAATGCGTCTAAAATAATGTTTTAGACGCATATACAGGGGCAGAAATGAAATGTTCTGCGAACCTGTGTAGTTGCGGCGGCCCTTGCAGCAGCAGGACCGCGTGGCCCACACAGTGGTCCAGGAAGACCACATCTGACGCGGACCACATCGTGGACCCGGGCGCCATGATGAGGTCTTTGGAGTAGACCTATTGGGGTGTGGTGAGGGGGTGTAGTGAGGGGGTGTGTGGTGAGGGGGGGGATGAGAAAGATTCATTCAAAAGTCATTATTGCTAGTCTGTTTTCTGCGAAATTATTTTATTATGTATTATTTGAGAAAAATTACCTATGAAATATATCGAACTGTTTGCTCAGGATTTTTTTTATTTAATCAAAGAAATGATGATATAACTGACCTAAAGAGGGCTCTAGGTTAACAGTGACTTAAATAAATCGCTTGGAAATTTTAGAATTCACACTAAAAACACAGAACTAATTTCTCTCACGAAATTATGTATTCCTCTGTCAGATTAATTGAATAATTTATGCCCAAGAATAATTCAGAGAAAATTTTGATCGCACCATCTCTCTGAGGACGGAGCGTGCGTTGAACCTTCCGTTTTTGTGGCCTGATCCGTCCATGTTTTCATCCGTCCTGTGGACTCGTATTTTGTTATCATTCATTTTGCCGCCCATGTTCTCATCCCTCCTGTTGCCGCCCATGTTCTCATCCCTTCTGTTGCCGCCCATGTTCTCATCCTTCCTGTTGGCATCCATGTTGTCATCCCTCCTGTTGGCATCCATGTTGTCATCCCTCCTGTTGCCGCCCATGTTCTCATCCCTTCTGTTGCCGCCCATGTTCTCATCCCTCCTGTTGCCGCCCATGTTCTCATCCCTCCTGTTGCCGCCCATGTTCTCATCCCTCCTGTTGCCGCCCATATTGTCATCCCTCCTGTTGCGAACAGAGCCGTTGTTCTTCATGTCTCTGTTATCAATTGTGTCCAAATTCGAAGCCATTGGCCTGGCGATGTTATAACTTGTTTGTCTGTCGCTCGATGCAGTTTTTATGGCGTCCGATTCAAACTTGAGCGTTCGAAGAAGTGACGTGAGAATTTCGCTTAAATCCATGCTTGCGGGGTCGAACGACAGACATTGATCGTTCTGATGGGAGAACGAAAGAAGAAAGTTTGTAGCATAAAAAGAAAGTTTTCATTCAGAAAGTTTTAGCACAACGAATAAAATTAGAATTAATGTTTAGTGAGAATAATTGCTATGATTGAAACTAATGAACTGCAATTGATCTTGTTATTTTAATGCAGGTGCACTTGTGACAGGATGTTGTTTGATGTAGTCCATCAACACGATGATGAAATTATCGTTTACAAATGCTGCATTAGAGAAAAATGTGAGTGAGTCCAATTAATTTTGTTAGATATTAATTTTCGCTTTGTCAATTGCTTACTGATTTAGATGTGATGCTTCGAGCAGATCGAGATCTCCGAGTTCGTTTGATTTGACTTAATATTGAAAGTTTTATGACACCATGATAAGATGGTCGAAGGACGGTAATTTGCCTTAAAATTAATTCAGAAATTACTTTCACATTGATTTCTAAAGAAATCAAATTTGTGCGAAAATTTACGCCTATCATGAGCACAAAACCGTACCCAGAGAATCATGTGCATTGAATCAAAGCCTATAGATACGCGTGTGCATGGAACCAGATTCACTGCACGTGTACAGTCTACTCCTGCCAGACTCACTGCACGTGTACAGTCTCCTGCCAGGCTCACTGCACGTGTACAGTCTCCTGCCAGACTCACTGCACGTGTACAGTCTCCTGCCAGACTCACTGCACGTGTACAGTCTCCTGCCAGACTCACTGCACGTGCACAGTCTCCTGCCAGACTCACTGCACGTGTACAGTCTCCTGCCAGACTCACTGCACGTGTACAGTCTCCTGCCAGACTCACTGCACGTGTACAGTCTCCTGCAGCAGAGAGGAGTCGCAGAGCGCTGCTGGTCTCTGGCCTGACGCTCGCAGAGACGCGCGCGACGAGGTCGTCAGTCTTCGCAACCACCGCCACGACGAGAGAATTATTTTCCGACAGCAGAGACTGCACAGCGTAAAATCATCTTATGGCGATTTTTTTCCCAGGAGATTTTTTGAAAGTTTATGAGATAAAATATGATACAAACTTACGGTTTTAAAAACAACCATCGAATATGCAAACTAAATAATACGAGTTTAGGACTAATTAAATAATACGAGTTTATGACTAATCAAATAAAAAGACTTTAGGACTAAATTAATTAGGGCTTAAAATTAAACATAAAGGACTAATGTTTAATTAATTAATGTTTACTCAATACGTCAGATTAACATGACTTTAGTTAAGTGGTGATGGATTGGACAATTGTAAGTTGGCAATCAAACCTGCAGCGCATCCTCTACGAGTGGACTAGAGGCGTTACACTCCGCGATGACATCGTTTGATGATGGATATTTGGTCTCATAACTGCTTGATCCACTTGAATTCATAAGCGTGTATCCAAGATAAGCTTCACTTTCGTTTCTTTCAATGGATTCATTAAATGAATTAGTCGTATACAAATGAATCGGGTCAACAGGGGGCATCATTTTTTCACTGAGGTCAGTCGAAGAACCAACGGATGTTTGGGTCGCTGAGTAATTGTCGGGACGTCTGTCCGATTGTACGAAAATTATTTTCACGACCAGGTTTGGCGTTGAAACTGTGCTTTGAAACCTGAAACAGAAATGATTTAATTATCCAAAAATCACGGTTATCATCACGGAATTATTCTGGTAAAAATGAACTATTGACCTATATGAAATAACACGGAATGCATTCTGCTGCGGAAAAGATGGGGCGTTAATTTTGCACATCATGCGAATAATTACTCTATTGATAGCAACTCCTGCTTTGATACTAGCAAGTCCTACTTGGATAAAAAACACTCCTGCTTTTATACTAGCAACTCCTAGCAATCGATTCTTGGACACTATATAGTAACTCCTACTTGCATGCAAGCAATTACTACTTGGATACCAGCAACTCATACTTGGATACTAGCAAGGCCTACTATAAATGCTCCTACTTAAATAGTAGCAGCTCCTACTTGCATACCAATTAAGAACGCCTACTTGGATACCAGCAATTCCTACTGTGATTTTAGCAATTCCTACATGCATGAATACTCAGCTCCTATTATAACAGCTCCTACCTAGGCACTAGCAACTCCTACTTGAATGCCAGCAAATTTTACTTCTTGAGAACTTTTAAGTCACTCACAATTCCAGCTGATCGGAAATGAGCTGCAGTTGCGGCGCCGAACACTCGAGTACGACAGCCAGGGTAGTGAAATGAAATCTTTTTCGTACGTAAAACTTGACTTTACTGCTGACGGAAGAGTGAGAAGCCCTGAAAATTAGAAAACAATTAGAGATATTCTAGGATACTGTTTGTAAAACTGGCACTGTGATTATGGAAGCAAAAATTGTTGAGTATAAAACCAAGAATGAGTATGAGTTGTGTTGGAACGAATTGAATTAGAATTTTTTTTTACATATTATGACTGAGTCAAAAATTATGTCTGAATCAATTTGCTATTAACTATGCCGAAAAACTCCTTTAATTAGTCATTAAAAATATATTTTTGTAAAATATAAACGGGAGGGGGAGATCTCTTGTTGTAATTTCCCATTCTGGTAGTGGCAACTAGGTAAGGGAGGGGGTGATAGGCCAGTTTTTCCGGGCACTTAATATGCCACTGGTAGTTCCACGACCATCACTGGCTCGCTGACCCGACAGAACCATTTTATTGCATTACACAACATCCTGGACAAGCCAGGTACTCATTTATCAACCAGAGTTGGATGAATGGCTGAGTTGACCATGAGCGGAGCTTCCTAGAAGAACTTGTCCTCAGTGGGACTCGAACCCGGGAGCTGGGCGCGAGAGATAGAGTCTCTCACCACTGCACCACCACAGCTCACTTCTCTTGTCGGCTGTCGTTGCTGCATTTGGGGGCGAGGTCTCTATGCGAACTGATGACTTCCCACACCGACTGTCCCGCGCACATGAAGTTGTGGAGCGTCGGGGCCTCTGGGTCGTGGGGCACTCGGGCGGTGCCGCAGAAACGATCAATCATCTCCTCTATCTAATAAAATAATTACTTAGAGTTACCAGATAATTTTCTAGTCTAGATAACAATAAAATACATACTAGATAACAATTTATTAAACTTTATAAGCGAATCAGCGTATATTATGTTTCAATTCTCGAATGAGCGCACAATCATGAATTGGATCTTAAGGTTTTCGGTTAGTTTAGTGAAAAGATTGAGAATTTATCTCACTTTTCACTATTAAATTTATTCATTTTATTATGAGAAGTAATACCAGGTAAATGCAAATGTGGCCACGTATATTGCATCTTATTAAATAGATTCATAAATGTAACAAATTAACTCATCTGAGTTTTCGAATAATATCTGAGTTTTCGCCATGTGACAGCTGAATTAGGACCAATCAGAGCATTACGACTGTAGCAATCTTTTGGAGGCACTGTAAGCGTTTTGAAGAGTAAAAAGATTATTTTGTTTGCGTTCTGATGGCCCCCTGGGGCCATACTTTCAAAACTCGCTAAGTGTACCTAAGTAGTTACGCTCTATTTTCTTGTCTATGATTGGTGGATTTTGCTTGAAAGGCCGTCAATGATTGGCTGATGAACTTACGATCTCTTAACTTTTTTTGGAAGTAAAGACCCGGGCTGCTCCATACCTCCCTTTTGCCTCCTAAGTAGCCCATCAGGGACCTAACCACCGCCTGGTCAGGATCTGGGTAGAAAAAGCAGTCTTGTGGAGGCAGGCTCTCGTTATTCCTAGCTAGACAAAGCCCTAGTGCAGAGTTGATCCTTTCGGGTTGAACAGTAACATTCGTAAGTGGAAACATCACAGAGGACGCTGTAGAATCGATGCGGCGAGCAATCCACCCTGTGGTGTTTCTAGGACAAGCTGAAGCTCGGATCTGCAAATAGACGAATTTGTGACGACAGCGGAAAAATAATTTAATTAGATAGCAGATTCTCAGGTAATTTGAAAAAATTGTTCGGGTAAAGACTTGAATCAGATTTACCACTTCACTGAAATAAATTATTAGAAATAAAGGGCGCATTAAACTGTGCATGCTTAATCTATAAAATACATTTTAGTTTACTTGACAAGACTCAATTATTAGTGCTACAGGCTTGTATAGTAGAAAGTGAGTCCAATATTAATTACATAGAAATGTTAATCGTCGCTCGTAGATGATTTACAGTAACTTCATGTTTTTCTTCCATAACAGCCTGAGGAGGAAGAAACGTATGAATTTGAGAGCTAAGATTGGCTTGAAAATTTTCATAAATTAATAAAGATGCCGTCAGGAGAGCGAGTATTCTGTTGTTACGTAGAATGCACAACACATGTCCAATGACAGAAAACAATAAAAGTATCATGATTTTACTTGCCTGAGGTATTTATTTCGCTGAGGTATCCTCTGAAACAAATATGGTTTCATTTACCTGTAAATCATCGTCCAAGTAGAACGGCCATTCATCATTCGGTCTGCGAGAGGGCGAGTCGACGTATTCATCAAACACGCCCCAGCGGTAGTGAGCCCACTCGTGAATAAATACTCTCCCTAGTGGGAGATAGGTCACTTTTTAATCATCCTTTATTTCGAATTGTTAGACTTACATTAAAAGCAAATAATGTTTGATCTACTAATCGTTTTAAGAAACCGACTATCACCGTTGATATAGACTACATTTGGTTACAAAAATAGCAGTGAAAACTTCGGATTTTGATAAAAATAATCCTTCAGGCTGGAGTAAAACTTGAATGACTTATGAGGGTCACTGTTTGTGGCCTACTGTAAATATTATTCATATTTTTTAACAAGCATATTTATCTTCACTTTCTCTCTGACTATGGCAATTAGAAACATTTAATTTAGCGTCAGTCTTAGATAGTTTTTGTTGTTCAATTTTGTAACCAGATTTCCAGCTCCATTCATCAAATTTTTAAGCTCGGAGTGGCCGAGTGGTTAAGATCATAACGATTAGAGCAGAGAGTTGAAGGTTTTCAGCCCACATTTAGTTGTGAAATTTAGATCCGAATACGGCAAGTTGGCCGGATGATAAAAATTGGCTACAGGGCAACATGGCCTAATCAAACCTGTCACCACTACATCATAAGCAGTTAACCTTTGCATTTTTCGAGTGCATTTGCTTCTGTCAACAGCTTTTGATATTATGCGAGGAATGCTACGGTCCTAAATTCTTTTCCACCGCGAAATTTATCACGAAATGAACAGAACTCTACATGCTTGCACGGTCTCAGTCCTCACTAGGGGCGCCGATTTTCAACGTGGCCAAAATACTCCGCATGTTCTTGACGTAGTCAGGGGTGAGGTGGATGTAGAGTCCCTCTTCTCCACATCCACCAGGCTGCAGGGTGTACGGGATGTGTCCGTACTGAGGGTCTGGCGCTGACACCACCACCGACGGAGACTGCACCGCAACCTGGACCAGTCAACGAGCATTTTAGGGTAGCCTTATTCGCGGTCCAACAGAAGTAGCAACTAATTTATACCTAATTTTTATACCTTACTTGGATTAATTTGGTGGTAATTGGCTCAATCAATAGACTATAGGTGTCGGTCTTTGTCAAGATGCCGACGCAGCAACATAAATGGGATTATATAATTCAATTTGAATGTTACACAATTGACCTGAAGAAAACATTCATGAATTATTCACTCGTCGCAAAATTTTAAGTAGTCCCATATCTGGTGTATTTGGAATGTAAAAATACGAGGATTTTAACAATGGCCTACATAAGAATATTACACAAAAGGGAAGTGTTAAAAATTAATCTTATAACTCTATAGAAAAAATATTAAACCTCCTCAAAGTTGAGTCAAGATTTGTTAACGAACTATAATCTTTCAGCAGTGGATCGTGTTGATTACTTCTCGTATTGATGGATTGAGTGACGAAATTTGAAATTTCAGAAAATAATGATCTTGCAATGGATCATTATTTAATGGTCTTGTAATGGAGGTTGCCTTCACCTTAATGATCTTGTAATGGAGGTTGCCTTCGCCTTAATGATTTTGTAATGGAGGTTACTTAATGGTCTTGTAATGGATGTTACCTTCACCTTAATGATATTGTAACGGAGGTTACCTTCACCTTAATGATCTTGTAACGGAGGTTACCTTCACCTTAATGATCTTGTAATGGATGTTACCTTCACCTTAATGATCCTGTAATGGATGTTACCTACACCTTAATGATCTTGTAATGGATGTTACCATCACCTTAATGATTTTGTAATGGATGTAACCATCACCTTAATGATTTTGTAATGGAGGTTACCTTCACCTTAATGATCTTATAATGGATGTTACCAGTAATGGTGGTTACCTTCACCTTAATGATCTTGTAATGGTGGTTACTTTCACCATAAATGATCTTGTAATGGAGGTTACCTTCACCTTAATGATCCTGTAATGGAGGTTACCTTCTACTTAATGATCTTGTAATGGAGGTTACCTTCACCTTAATGATCTTGTAATGGAGGTTACCTTCACCTTAATGATCTTGTAATGGAGGTTACCTTCACCTTAATGATCCTGTAAAGGTGGTTACCTTCGCCTTAATGATCTTGTAATGGAGATAACCTTCACCTGCAGGGTAGGTTCTTGACGCTGCCAGTGGTGTGGGATGCTGATGGTCACTTCACCAAATTCCAGAGGCCTCGTGCCTGCCTTGTCCGCTGTGAGCTCCCTCAGCACAGAGGATGATAAATTCAGCATTATCTGCAAATGATATATATGATATAACACACAAAAATATATATCTCTAGCTACTGTGAGGCTTAATACGAAAAAATTTCGAAGAATTATTAAACGCGTGTAATTACAGTTCAAAATACTTGTACATTCGTGGATATTTTCTTCAAGTTTGATATCCCGGTCGTTATACGTGTGATTTCGTTACAGAATTAATTGTAAACGGCATTTATTCTAGTTTTTAATTGAATTTGGAATATATGTTTAAGTTGCATTAAAGATCGTTACGCATAATTTTAGGGTCTTGTAAGTAAGTTACGCGTCACTTAACAACGGACCGGTAACTATAATTGCCTTTATATTGGTTATATGACGTTAAAGATTTATTTATTTTTATGAATCAATAATTGCAACACTAGAAACCAACGAACAGTTCTCAGTCGTGAACGTGACTTGAGAGCTGCCAGTCGCCTTCTAATTTGATTTAATTATGATCTATGTATGATCCATGTATTTGTATGATCCATGTATGAACAAATTGAGTAGAAGTAAACGCATTTTATTTCTTAGTTCAGTTTCTTAATCTATCATCCCAGCGACTGAGAAGGCAAGCAATGCGTGACATTATTCAAGAATAATTTTGTTTTAGAGTAAAAGAATTTATGTCTTTGCTTTTCTTAAATTGTAAGTTAACCGAGAACTTGATGGTAAATATAAAAATTAGTAAAATAACTGCATCTTCATTGAAAACGTTTCCGGCTCCATCATTACTCAAAAAATTTATTGAATACATGTACACTCAAAAGAGAGAAGGCAAATTTAAACGAAAGAAATTGAATCCTAGATAAATAATTATTGGACCAAAGAACACAAATACATAGAGGTTAAGAATTTACACTTGACGTCTTAATTTCATAGCTTCTATAATATCTTCATCAAAATGTTTTCGATGGATTCATAATGAATTTAGGCGCTCTTTCCTATGCTATTTAATTCTGTATGAGAGGGTACTTCGTATGAATGTTCAAGTGTTAGAATATTTATTGATTTGAAGCTATTACTGATGAAATATATTGTATTGATAATATAATTTGTCGTCATGTTCCAAAGTTAAACCCAAACCACCTTCCGCATTTTGAAATTTTGAATTCCTTATCTTTCCTACAGCGTTATTCTTTTTACTTTTTTTTTTAATTTTGTTGGAAGAAATATTAAGTGTTCCAATAGAACGAAAATTAATAAACACTCATTAAAAAATAAATATTAATTACTTATTGAAATAAATTAAAGTTTACACGACTTTCTCACATCACTTTTGCTATTTTTGTTGAAACAAATTATTTTACGATAACCTAACACATGGATAGGGCAACAGCCTCTTTCTAAAGCAAATGACGTCAATTTGCACGACTCGAACTGATCTTATTCACATTTAACTAAAAAACAATTCTTGAGCCTGCTTTTAGAGGGATATAAAGAATAAGTCTGTTCGTATTATGTACAGTTGCTGATTATTCATGTTAGAGTAAATAGATGTCAGGATGTTATGAATCGATTAAGCAAACCGATCTAGATTTCTTTAGATGTCAAGCTAACGTAATTAGCAGACGTCAAGTAAACAAGTACGTGCACAATTAAAAACAACACGCATAACGCCACTAAAGAACAACACACATAACGCCACAGAGAATAACACGCATAACGCCACTGAGAACAACACGCATAACGCCACTAAGAACAACACGTATAACGCCAGTAAGAACAACACGCATAACGCCACTAAGAACAAGTCACTAAGAACAACGCGCATAACGCCACTGAGAACAACACGCATAACGCCACTGAGAACATCATACAACACACAGATAAGAACAATACACAAGGCTAAAAGTTTGCTGTGCGTAAAGCCTGTATAATTAGCGCTTGTCAAGTAAACAACTGTGCAGGTCCTGGGCTAAAATCTTGCACTATGCAATGCGCTTATTTTCAGGATTGGTTGATTAAAAGAAAAATAATTGAGGTTGATTAGATGAAAACTATCTGCTGTTATGTAATTTTAATGCAACGATTAAAAATGTTCAGCTCCATTAAAACATGCACATTGGATATAAAAATGACTTCTCTTATATCGCGTAATTCACTTTGAGTCAGAATTTTTTCGACGCCAGCGATTAATTTCCCATTAGAGTCTAGTCACGACACATTGAAAATGCTTTAGACAAATGGGATCGATCATATTTATATTACCTGCAGTTCCTCGATGAGTTTATCATCTTCTTTTACATCGTCTTTAATTTCGATAACGATTCCATAGTATTTTCCATCGATAACCTCAACCTCGCCAGGGGTTTTAGGTTCTCTTCCCGCTTCAATCTCATCCTTCTTGTCCACCGCCGTGTTTTGAAACGGTTTTGTGGCTGTTTCTCCAGCCACGACAGTAGTTGTTTCCGTAGGGAACGTGGAAACTAAAGCGTTTTGGCCGGTGTTTAAAGCTACATTAGGCTCTTCAATATCAGTTTCTTCGTTTAGTCCCCAACCAACGTTATTTGTAGTGGCTAACACCTTGGTTATTAACGAAGACACGAGCACCACACGTAAAAGTAATGGTTTTAGCCTCACAACTGCCATTCTCTTTAGACAAAATTACAAGTTCTAACCTAGCTAGGGGTTATTTATAATGAGATCAAATTTAAATGTAAAAATTGCAATATCGAGACAATTTGAGAATAAAGTCGCTCTGAATGAAATTTGTAAGCTGTGAAAAGAATGTATGAACAGTGAATAGAATTTGTGAACCGTGAATAGAATAAAAATCTAATATTTGTGACACATCCGATGGCTCCGATTTCACAAATTTGTAGAGATGAATAACCAAAGTGAATAATAATATTTAAATCATTAAGAACATGCGTATTAATGCTATCATCCAGCTTCTGAATTGTGCTTGACTAACTACAAGCAAATTACTCGGCCATTTAGAAAAGTTCGATGGGCGTTCAAAAATGTCATCAAGGTTACAGAATGACGACAACATGCATCAGCACAACAGGGAATTAGAGCGAAGCTACAGCAATAAGATAGCAAAATTAGGGCTTATTTGTGAATTTAAACTTCCTACACGTTCATAAACAAACGTATACAACTTTTCCTGCAGTACTTGCGCACTCACTACACTAACTACACAGGTTTTCTGCAGGTGATTTGGCAGTCTTGCTCCTAGGATTGCATGAGCTGCACTGCCGGCGGGGACGTAGCTGTACTGACGAAGGTATCCTGGATGCGACGAAGACGTTATCGTATCCTGAATCAACAGTGACTGTACGACATGTGCCGCAACTGTGCGACGTGTGTTGTTAGTAACTGTACGACGTATGTTGTTCTTGGCTGTACGACGTGTGCTGCTCGTAACTGTAAGACGTGTGTTGTTCGTATCTGTGCGACGTCTGTTGTTAGTAACTGTACGACGTGTGTTGTTAGTAACCGTACGACGTGTATTGTTGGTAACTGTACGACGTGTGCTGTTCGTAACTGTACGACGTGTGCTGTTAATAACTGTACGACGTGTGTTGTTCGTAACTGTACGACGTGTGCTGTTAATAACTGTACGACGTGTGCTGTTAGTAACTGTACGACGTGTGCTGTTAGTAACTGTACGACGTGTGCTGTTAGTAACTGTACGACGTGTGCTGTTAGTAACTGTGGGACGTGTGCTGTTCGTAACTTTACGACGTGTGCTGTTCGTAACCGTGCGACGTGTGCTGTTCCTAACCGTGCGACGTGTGCTGTTCGTAACTGTACGACGTGTGTTCGTAACTGTGGGACGTGTGTTGTTAGTAACTGTATGACGTGTGTTGTTCGTAACTGTAAGACGTATGTTGTTAGTAACTGTATGACGTGTGTTGTTCGTAACTGTACGACGTGTGTTGTTCGTAACTGTACGACGTTTGCTGTTCGTAACTGTACGACGTGTGTTCGTAACTGTACGACGTGTGTTCGTAACTGTGGGACGTGTGTTGTTCGTAACTGTACGACGTGTGTTGTTCGTAACTGTACGACGTTTGCTGTTCGTAACTGTACGACGTGTGTTCGTAACTGTACGACGTGTGTTCGTAACTGTGGGACGTGTGTTGTTCGTAACTGTACGACGTGTGATCGTAACTGTACGATGTGCGTTGTTCGTAACTGTACGACGTTAGCTGTTCGTAACTGTACGACGCGTGTTCGTAACTGTACATGTGTTGTTCGTATGAATGCGTGATTCGTTCGATGAATGCGTGGTTGAGCACGCAATGTAAACTGTATGCACTACTGAAACAGTGTTTCTCGTTGCTCTGATTATGGTGGTTAATTTGCTTTGCTTTGTCACAATATTTTGATTTGAATGAGTACTCTGCATCACCGTCATTAAATGCAATATTAATGATGATATTGACAGCAACAAAGTAGTACGGAGTTAGACTCGCTGTTGTTAAGTGAAATTAAATTTCAAGAAGAAGTGTTACATTAAAATACTAAGATGGCAGGATGACCTTCAGTTCATGGCTGACTTCGAGAGGATGCTTTGAATCGTGCACGTTTCCTAGCGCACTGATAATTCACGACGAGTGACTTATAGATTAGGCACGATTCCTAGAAAATGCTAGAAAATGTTTTTTCTCTGTTAGAATTCATTTGAGTTAGGATTTCCGTGCCTAAAGAATTGCTGTCCAAGCTTCTATTCTTAATTTCGTATATCACGAATAGAGAAATGCTAAATTATTTTATACCTTATATATAAAAATTATTTTTCAAACAATCTGGTCGAAGAAGCGTTATTTATTAATTTTCCCGCATAAGAAACTTTATTATTAAATGAAGAGTAAAATCAAATTCGTGGTTGAGACGCTCCGTCTTGAGAAACAGAGAATTCAGAGGCAGCACAAATCGAGAAAAGTTTGATGTCCAGTCTGCGAGACGTTAGAATTTAATTAAGTGAATATAACAAACGAATTGGGACTATCGATCGTCGACTACTGCGTTGTGTTGCAGCTGACGACTTCAAATTTGTAGATCTTAGCTTTTTCCTACTAAATACTAAAAAAATTTCGCATATTATTCGATTTATAGCTTTATGTTCAACTTTCTAAGATAAAAAAAAGCGCATCTATTAGACCGGCAGAATTTTAATCTCGCCATGAAATTTTGTTGCTAAATATCAATTATTCTCGTATATCGTCTGTATCTGATCTCTCTTCTTCCCGTGAAAGCCAGTTGAAATGTGAAAAAAAGCTTTGAAATGAAAACAAATAGGATTTATTCATTTATTATTCACATCTAACATTGCCCTGCTCGCAATTCCAATCAACATCGTATATATTTTTTAATTAGTACGGAGTTAGATTTGCTGTTGAAAGAAACAACGAAAATGGTTCATCAACGAGAGTATAAATAACAATGAATTGAGATGTTGTGAAAGAATTAAAAAATGCATAGATTGAAGTTACCAGATACCTATATGATCTATGATCTTTATAACCGCTTCAAGAAGACTGTAGATTCAGCTTTCACCCGACATACTATTTACCTAATTTTCATTGCCCATTAAGATAGTTGACTAAAGTGACAGTTGACATCAGCATCAGATGACATCAGCGATAGTTGACATCAGCGTCAGATGACATTATCGTCAGTTGACATCAGCGTCAGATGACATTTTCGTCAGTTGACATTATCGTCAGTTGACATCAGCGTCAGTTGATATCAGCGTCAGATGACATCAGCGTCAGTTGACATCAGCGTCAGATGATATCAGCGATAGTCGACATTGATAGTTCTTCATTAAGATAATACAGGCTTTTGGAGGTTGTACGGCAGGAGATATACAGAGAAATTTTCTTCGCAGTTCTGATCTATAGTAGTTAATTACTACTAGAAACAGAGTCACTAGAATAGAAATTGTCTCTATTTTCAGTTACACAAACGACCGATGGAATTACGAAACAAAGAGACAACACAGACGTATATGAAGGTTCAAAGATAAAATTTTTAATTAATTCTTTCCTTCCGGAAATAAAAATTTTCAGTCGTTGTAAATTGTTGCAGTTTTTCAATATATGTGGTTAAGAAATGTCACGATCTTGACAACCGTATCCGTTTTCATTGACTGATAACACTCAACTTAAAGTAAGTAAAATGTTGATAATAATAATAGTATAAATAATAATATGATGTACCTAATAAATTAAAATATATTATCATATGATAAAAATAGAACATATCGATATGCACAAGTTAAGATCAAGTTTAGCCAATTGCTAACGTACCGCAATGTTTTGGTATCAGTTGCAACAGGATATTGGCGACTGGTGATTTACTGAAACGTTGCAAGAAATACAATTGACATGAATACAGAAGTACAGTTTGGAGCAGTACGTACATCCCAGGAGCACCAGACATGTAATATTCACAAAACTAAAATTAAATTAGAATTCAATGAAAGTATGTACAAAACGTTTTAAGGGGTAACATTCGAAACCCACGAATGTTTTTTCCGTCCGCTATCAACTTCTCGGAAATTCATTTTTTTATACCCTACGGACAACAATGCATTTAGACCATTATATAGGATTTTCATCACTTGCTATGAATACATTATTTCATTCGTGAATCGCGATCATAAATCTCCCGATCCTCAAAAGAAGTCGATGTCTCTAGGAATCTTGATTTTTTCACATCTTGGACCTCTGCTACCATCGTCGAATTTTTCCGCCCTGGCTTCTCGCGTCTGTAAGTTTGGATGACCACAGATCCATCGTTGGGCACCGCAGAGGCAGCCTGAAACACATCATAAATGTTGGTTCTTTTTAGCATAATTATATTAAGGATAGCAAGCTGTTTTGCAACAGGCTTACGGCTGCGGGTTTTACGGCTATGATCCTAGTAAAGGCATTAATAATAAGAAGTTTTCTATCAATAAAATGCATTGGAAGCATTGAAAACGAATAAGAAATTTCCAAATTAAATTTTGTATGACTTTTAATGATATCACTACATGTAGTATGGTCAGATTAATGCTAAACTTGTAATTTACCTGAATAATAAATTTGATGATAACTATTGGCATGACCGACCAAAAAAATACGAATAAATGAATAATCTTCATAATGAATTTATGCAAATTTTAAAAATGAATGGAACAGTCAATTGAATGGAGTGAGGCTTCATCCACTAGCTATGCACTATTTGCTGTTTTGTGCGTCATCCTGCCTCAGTTTGGCTCGGCTATGGGCGTATCAGTGCTACGTCCGCACTCAGCTAGTGCTGCAGGAAAAAAGTGTCATTTTTTTGGACAATATGACTCATTAATTTCATTTCTTTGAGTGTAGCAGAGACCTGATCAGGGTAAGCGCGGCGCAGTGGCTGCCGGTACACGACGCTGTAGAACTGCTGGTCTCCACACCCTGCCTTCAGCGCCGCCTCAGGATGCTGTGTTTGATTAATACGTCTCTTATTAACACGTCAACATATATAAACATTATTAAAAATTATCAATATTTCTAACATTATATTGATTAAAAACTTCAAAACTGGTAAATAATTATGCAGTGGTCACTTCTTGATGTTGGAAGCGATGCTCTGCCTCTGGATCATAGGTTGAAGAGGCAGAATGTTTGTACAAGACATCTGCGTACGCGTGATACTCAGCCTCAGCTGACGATCCTGAAAAGACAAATTATTTGTTAAATGTCAACTAGCAAAGATGAGATGTAGCGTGCAAAGTATTTTAGGTGAAGATAAAATAATATATTGTTTGGCCAAGCGATAGTAGACAATTTGATGTCACAGTTTTCGTTTTGGTACGCTTGGGAACGGCGTGCGCAAGAAGTGATCAATTTATAATCTAGTGAGTTTATCAATCAAGTGATCAATTTATAATCTAGTGAGTATGGTCAAACGTAGACAATTTGATGGCGCAGTTTATAGGCTGGAGTAGGGTTCAATTCAAGTACGAGTAGTGAGATGAGTCAACTAATTGAGTGTAGCTTTTAAACAACGAAAGAGAAACAGATTTGCAACTAGAAAATGGACGTGCATGATAAATTTATGGGATAAATTTGTTATATATTTGATCCTCAAACATGGTAGTGGTAAGGCCGTCGTTATTCGCGAGTTATAAAAATGACAGTAACGTAGCATTCGTTACTCGATGGTGAAGACGCCTGCTACCAGCCCGTTATTCACTGGCTATATAATAACCATCAGGCAAATGTTGTTGAAACAACGTTAACGTTGTTAGGGACCGCCTGTAAATATAATAATTTTATCGATAGTTAGGTATGCTTATTTATTGACTAGTCCCCATCAACGTAACGTTGATTCAATGAAAAGACGTTTTAAACATTGTTGATTCAACGTAACAAGATTAGTGGGTTACTAACTGGATTCTACTCCTCGGACGTGATGCCTGCTGGTGTTGGCGACTTTTTTCTTAAAGTTGTCGTCGTCTGTTTTGACGTCATTCTGAATAACGTCAGAGGAGATGTAACTATTGAGTCCGTTGCTGGAAGGCTTTGCGGTCGCCAAACGCGACCGACCTTGAAAAGAAGGAAATCTATTTAGTTCTTCGACTTCTTTCTTCAAATAATTATGCATTTATACGCTTGAAATTCACTAAGAAGAAGCCTACAAATGTTTCAATAAGATTTAAAAAAATTTAAGGCTCTAGATTCCTTTTTTGGTAATCGTAAGAAAAAAATGCACACAAAATGCTAAGCGCAGAATCTCCTTACACGCTGACTTTTTGTTTACAAATTGATATGTGTTTATGACATTTCAATATTTCAACTGGATAGATAACACGATCTGACTAGTTGAAATAACACGGGCATCTCATGTAAAAGCGAAGCTACCCTGCCTGATTTCGCCGAAGTAGTCGCTTATATGCTCTAATTCTTTTGCATTGAAAAATTGCATAATGTTTCTATATGTTGAAAATTACTAATAAAAAGTCAAAATTTCTTGAAGCTGAAAGACTTGGATCAATTTTGGACTAAAAAGTAATATAGGATCTTGATATATTTAAGCTTTTTGCGAAGGTAAGCCCTTACGACTTCTGATTTTGCGAAGGTATTCATAATATCAATAAGTAATTACGATTTCTGATGCAGAGGAGAAGCTTGACCGCGGCGCCGAGCAGCAGCAGCAGACACGACAGCGCCGGCGCTACGACGCGCATGTCCTGCCATACCGCGGCCGTGTGCGGGCCCTGACCGGCTGTGGCGCGGCTCCACGGGCTGTCCACACCTGTGATTAAATTTATCTTTGATATATATGATATAATATATGATATATCTTTGATATATAATTATAATAATATATGATATATAATGATAACAATTATTTTTCCTAAGTAATCAGCTTGAACAATCGCTTCTAGGTATAATTAAGTTGCAGCAACCATTTTTATTTGTTAAACGATGACGCTTTATGGCAGAATGTAGCTTTCTGCAGTGTTTTGGGTATTCACTATCAGAAAAAGTGTGGATATTTTTCGTTACGATAATGATTTTGATTATTATGGATATCATGCAACTTCCGTGTCAGGAGTGACCTAAAGCGAGGTCGGCCTGTAGGCTGAACACGGCGATTTTTCGTCACGATAATGAATATGATTTCGTTATAAATGATTATGATGATTATGATTATGATGGATATCATGCAACTGCCGTGTGAGGAGTGACCTAAAGCGAGGTCGGCCTGTAGGCTGTACACGGCCGCCGTAGCGCCGGCCGAGTTGTGGGCCGTGACGCGCAGGAGACGCACGGTATGCAGGGGCTCCAGGCCGCCCACCGTCAGCGTGCGCGTAGGCGCAACCTCGGCGTTTACTGAAATTTAATAACGATATCTCAATGAATAAAAAAAACTTGGTAAAAACGTGGTAATTTTTTTATATATTTATTACTTCTGATGATAAAAACGTGGCAAAATTTTTTTAATTATTACTTCTGATGATCAAATCTTGAATTGTTAGGCAGCATAAGCATGCACGCCAAATTTCAAGTTTCTAGGATCTTCAGAAGTGCTCTAAATTAAGGTTTGAATTTTTTATGACAGAAAGAGACGAAACGAAACTAAGAAAAACGTTGTAATAAATGCGGAAATCAAAAAGAGTTCAATGACTAATGTCGATAAAATTAATTACAATTAAGAGAGTTCAATTCATAATATCAATAAGTAAATTAGAAATTAAAATAATATTAATTGCGTAAATTAGTAAGAGTTCAATGAACAATTTCGATTCAACGAATAATAATAAATTTCAACTGCATAAAATAAATGAATTAATTAATATTAATTCAATGACCTATGTAGGCAAGAACGATAAGATAGGTTATCATTGGAATGGTAAAATTTTCTGAATTTAAGTAAACAAATAGATTTAGAGTATAAAATTCATTCTGAGATATTTTCATAAAAAATCGTGCTCTATAAAATGAATGCTTAAATAAAATGGTGTTCAGTAAGAGTAATGAGAATGTCATGGTCAGTTTGCGATAAAACTGCCTAAAATCAACTGAACAAATATATCTAAACCAAATTATTCTATAAGTGATCCTTGTTCAATAAGAGTAATGAGAATGTTAATGGGCAGTTTGGGATAAAATTTCCTGAAATTAACTGAACAAATATACCTAAACAAAATTATTCGAGAAGTGATCCTATGTAATATTGTTCACCCATTCTCCAGTGGTCGTCTCCGAGCTTGCGTTCGACAGTGAAGTGGGTGATGGGGCACCCGCCAGACTGCCAGAGCCCGAGGTAAAGGGTGACTTGGGTGCCGTTTTGGGTGATGAACTGGAACTGCGGGGGCGCTTCTGGAGGACTGCCTTTTGTGGTCACGTCAATTACGGGTGAAGAGTCGCTGCTGCCTGGAGGCGGTCGACTCGATTAAGCTCATTAATTTATATTAAAATATTTCGAGAAAAAACCTTTTGACATTCGTGTGCATAAATCGATTAGAATAATTATTTATCAGCCATAGTCGTAATTTTGTTACTTCCATTGATAATCGCCAAAAAATATTCGTCGAGCATTGGGCATGTCTCATCGTATTATTTGACACGATTGCAACTCGAAGTGCTTGTTTCTATCATGATGGCATGTTTTGAGCATGATGCCTGCCTCACCAACAGAGTTGTTGACATGATGGCAACACAAAGGGCATGTTTTGAGAATTATGGCGACATAGAGAACATTTTATGAGTATTATGACCGTCTCACCTACAAAGTTGTTGACATGATGGCAACACAAAGGCCATGTTTTGAGAATTACGGCGACATAGAGAACATTTTATGAGTATTATGGCCGCCTCACCTACAGTTATTGACGTGATGACAACACTAAGGCCATGTTTTGAGGGTTATGACAAGTTAAAGAACATTTATGAGTATTATGGCTGTTGAGAATTATGGCAACATAAAACATTTTATGAGTATTAAGGCTGCCTCACCAACAGAGTTGTGGCAGATCATGAAGAGTTTGTAGCGACTGCCACACTCCAGTCCTGCGAGGGTTGCGTGAGAATCCTTCACCGACGTCTCCTTTGTGTCCCCGAGCTCCGTCCTGAGGGACTCATGAATTAATAGACTCACAGGTACCAAGTTATGATATATTAGTGGAAATAAATTATGGATTGATGAATGGCATGATAAATTCAAATCAAATCCGATTTGAGAAATGAAAACAATGTAGCATAATAAGGTGAGACAGCCTTTTATAAATAAATGATTGTGCGTGACTGCACTCACAGGTTAGTCAGGTTAACAATATCCAGGCAGGCAGGTCACCTGTAGTAGAGGGTGGCTGCAGTCACAGGCGAGCCACCGTCGTCTGTGACGTGCCACTGCAGACGAACAGACGACGACGTCGTTTTGGTGACGTGCAACGATGGCGGTGATGGAGGCACTGCACGTTCCGTAAGCCAATTTAGTTTATAAAATTTTTCGCTGCATGTTTCGTACACCAATTTAGTTTATAATTTTTTTGTTAGAGGTGTAATATAAAAATATTATTATTGTTCATCACTAAATATTCATCAGAATGTTTTTCAAGCGATTGAGGATGTAAGAGATTACCTCGCGAATGTAAAGTGCTATATGAACAAAACACTTGATCGTTTTCGTAAAATTAGCGGGAAGATTACGGAATTTTTTTCAAATTGCGTTGATTTAAATGCCGAGAATCATGGTTTTTATGTGGAAGCAGTTTCTACTGAGCCATGTTACTTTTTGCCATATTTCATTTCGTATGTTTATGTAAGAAACCCGCTACGATGAGGCTGTAGTACATATTATTAGAGTTAAATTTAATAATTAAGTTGCACATCAGTTCGAATGAATATGTATAATAACCCGCACATGTATGATACCCATCACGGTGAGGCTGTAATGAATGCTGCCAATGTTAAGATTAATAACTAAGCAGTATTTCACTGGGAATGAATGTGTATGATACCCAGCACGGCGAGGTTGTAGTGAATGCTGCCAGTGTTAAAATCAATAACTAAGTCATATTTCACTTGGAATGAATGTGTATGATACCCAGCACGGTGAGGTTGTAGTGAATTCTGCTTATAATGATAACTTAGTCGTATTTCACTGAGAATAAATGTGTATGGTACCCAGCACGGTTAAGTTGTAGTGAATCCTGCCCATAATAATAATTAAGTCATATTTCACTTGGAATGAATGTGTATGATACCCAGCACGGTGAGGTTGTAGTGAATGTTGTCCGTGTTGAACTGATTGGCGGCGGTACAGCGATATTGGCCACCGCTGCTCCGGTCAACGTTCAGCAAACGCAGAGCATTGTTCTCCGTCACCTGCCATCTGTGAGCCAGGAAACGAGTCGTAACTTGAAGAAATTTCATTTTGAAAATTTAACATTGTCTAAACCTGAAGAAATTTCACATTGAAAATTTCATATTGTCTGAACCTGAAGAAATTTCATGTCTAAAATGTCATACTGTCTGAACCTGGAGAAATTTCATGTTGAAAATTTCATATTGTTTGAACCTGACAGAAATTTCATGTTGAAAACTTATTGCAGATTGTCGTAACTTGATGAATTTTCATAGAAAAGCGAATCAGGCAGCATATAACTATATAATTACGAATATTAGAATGGCGAGAAACGTGGCTTGAGAGTAAATGAAGAGGAAAAGCGGAAAATGAAAAGAAAAAACGGAAAAAACAAACGCGGCTACCTGACTCTGGCCTGTCCATGTCCGCCTTTGCTGTGCAGCAGTTGGTGGTCGTGCGTCCAAGACACGTTCGGTTGAGGCTGTCCGGCCGTGCGACATTCTAGGAGCACGTCTGTGCGCCAGGCTGCGCTCACACTGCCCCCAACCGACCATATGCCGGCACCAACTGTCATATAGGGCAATTCTAAATTTGAACAATTATAATAATAATAATAATAATAGTGGTTTCAGGGTTTATTAGGCCATAGGCCTGTCGCCGATTCTTAACATCACAGAACATCCACAGCTTGTTGCGGTTATACGGAACTTATAACCCCACATACACGGAATTAGACCATGAAAATGATAAACAGATATTTTGATCACGTTACATTCTTGAATCAAATTTTAGGGAACAGTACGAATGTGGGCGATAGAGGGAAGAAAGTAAGGGTAAATATTTTGCAGTACCTTCTTCAGTGAGAGTAAGAGAAGCTATGGGGCTGTCTGGGCTCAGCCCTGCGGCAGACTCTGCTTGGACCCACAACTGTAATATTTACGGTAATCAGTAAAATTAGAACAAATGAAAATTCAAAAGTTATTTTTGATGCTTACAATTGAAAAACAATGAAATTATTGTTTAAGTGTGAATTTGCTTCCAGTGTACTTGAATAAAAGAGTTCATAGTACATACTGAAAAAATTTGCACCGATTCAGGATAATCACTGATTAACCTGATCAAGGATGGATAATCACTGATCAGTCCTTAAAAACGTGAATATTAATAAGATGATAGATCAGAGTTGTGCTAGGATTCCTCGATACCACAATTTTCACTGAATTGAGGCCCCAAGTCATGCTCTAAAAGTAATATATCTACCCGTGAAATGAACATTCGCGTGCCACAAATTCGAAGGCATTGCGGTTGAACTAATGAACTACTATGGAAGCAAGTTCTTCTACAGAAGTTCAGGAGTTCTTAGTAAGTTCTTAGGAGTTCACACACAATATTCTACCTTATTGAGCGTATGGAAATGATACATTTTTTGGCCGATGAATCGTCGATCGGCATGTAAAAGAATGGAAATAAGATTGAACTACTAAATAAGAAGTTATGGACCTTGACGAGCGCATGCGTAGGCAGTTCCCATATTTTGTAGAATCGCGTTTCGTCATCGCCGGTGCGCAGAAGCAAGTTCTTCTATAGAAGTTTAGGAGTTCTGAGTAAGTTTTTAGAGGTTCACACACAATATTTTACCTTGACGAGCGTATGCTGTGGCAGTTCCCGTATTTTGTAGTGGCGCGTCTCGCCATCGCCGGTGCGTAGAAGCAAGTTCTTCTATACAGTTTAGGAGTTCTTAGTAAGTTCTTATGAGTTTCCACACAATATTTTACCTTGACGAGCTTATGCTGAGGCAGTTCCCGTATTTTGTAGTAGCGCGTCCCGTAATCGCCGGTGCGTAGAAGCAACTTCTTCCATAGGAGTTTAGGAGTTCTTAGTAAGTTCTTACGAGTTCACACACAATATTTTACCTTGACGAGCGTATGCGTAGGTAGTTCCCTTATTTTGTAGTATCGCGTCTCGCCATCGCCGGTGCGGTGAGATCCAGTGTCATGCGGGACGCCGTCCACTTGCCAGTTGACGACGTAACTTACGATGCGTCCGCGCGGATGCCGCGGAGTCGTCCAACTTACGACCACGGAGTTACGGTCGTACGCTACGGCGCGGATGCGGTGCGGTGCGTCCGGAACTACGTAAATGTGAAATAAACACGATGAATATGTGAAGAAAATTAGTAATTGATGTTCGATAACATTGCATGATCGACATGAACATTTGGTAGATCGTGTGTCCCTGCGATGCGCAATGAACAACGAAAGGTTCAAAAATTAATGATGACTTGAGATCATCTATGCACTACAATAAAACAATATAGGTCTTAGTTTGCTAGGGGCTTCGTTTTCTAGCTTAGTGTTGCTCCAATTTTGCCATTAGGAACATGAAAGGAAAAACCATCAAACCAGTAATGAAGAAAATATTAAATGATGCTTCGTCATCCCGAATTTTCTTCCTATGCATCTGTGATTATAAACTGCCTAGTTATAAATTCTCAAGTTTTCTCAATTACCATTACTTAAAGTTCACCATAAAAGTATTCTTTACATTGTCATGTGTTCTCAACTATCATTTTTTAAATGTCCACCACGATAATATCCTAAATTAAAAATGTAACTGACTTCCTTCCTTGGTGGTGCACAGAAGCTGAGGAGAAATTGTCAAGTTTTCTCACCTATTATTACTTAAATGTTGACCAATAATTTAGCCTAAATAAAAGTTATAACTGACTTCCTTCCTTGGTGGTGCACAGGAGCGGAGGAGAAATTGTCAAGTGTTTTCACCTATCATTACTTAAATGTTGACCAATAATTTAGCCTAAATTAAAGTTATAACTGACTTCCTTCCTTGGTGGTGCACAGGATCGGAGGAGAAGGGCTGCCGTATCCTGCCTGCGTGGCGGCAGAGACCTGGACGCTGTAGGCGCTCCAGGAGGCCAGACCGTCGATGCTCGCGGTCACGTTCTGGGTCTCGACCACGCCGGATATGTTGGTGCGAGAGGCACCGAGAGACACTCTGCTGCTCCCGTCCTTTATGTGTGAAGATTCTGCAAGGAAATTATATTTGTGAAGATTCTGAAAGGAAATTATAAAATTTAAATGCATGGCTTTTGAGGAATTTTTTAAATGCAAAAAAAAAATGAAGAATTTGTTTAGCCATGGTATCATATTAACACGGTTTCACCTAGCAAAATTATCTCGATCACTTTGCGCATAAGGGTCATTAGCTTGTCTAGTGAGGTTAACTATAGTAAGCAAGTCTATTACTGACGACGAATAATATCGATTACTGTTATTGCATTTGTAGACTAAGAGTTTATTGCTTTTTCCGGTGAAGAAACCTTATAGACTGACATAACCGGTCAATTAAAAAATTTAAGGGGGGCCAAAAATCAGCCAGACCCTTCCTATACGTATTCGAGAAAGTACGTATTATTGTGTATTAATAATATTATATATATTATATTATTATGTATTATATTAATACGCATTAAATACGTATTCGAGCAACTAAGTATTTTCCTCACCTGACTGGACAGCTGGAACGTACGTGACCCTGTAGCCAACGACGATACCGTTCGCGTCGTCCTGAGGGAGAGGTTGCCAGGAGATCTCCAGGGCCGTGGGGGAGACACCAGCACACCGCACCCCTGAAGGGGGGCTGCTGGGTCCTTGAAGAAAAGGGACTACAATGAAGTGACCACAAGTATGTGGTATTGATTTCTAGTGATCTTTATCTGTTCACTATTTGTAATATATATGATTGCAAAAAACATAGTCAAATATGGTGATTTCGATAACTCCTACACAACGTCTAACATAGAACTTTCTCTTCAGTGAAAAAAATTAATTATCGTTTGGTCAATTATTGCTCGGCCAGTTTCAAAAGTCGGCAGAAGTTATTGGACGAATTAAATAAATTATTAAAGTCAATAAGATTCCAGAATGCCGAGTTCAACTCACTGTCCTGCAGTGTGCGTGTGGTGACCGGTTCAGAGGGTGGACCGGCCCCCTGAGCGTTGAAGGCTCTCACCACGACGGAGTAACTAGTGTAGGGCACCAGGCCTGACACTGCACTGTGATGACTAGTGTCACCACCTGATCCCACCGTCGTGAAGTTGTAAGACAACGCATCGTCTTGTGATGAATCTCTGCAACAAATGGAATAATGTATTTTCTATGTAGAAGGATGACATCAAACTAAAGTAAGGTTCAATGTAGCTCAATGGCAGTAAATATTGAGGTCCAATTTAATTGCGGTAAATTGAAAGAAAATTTAAATAGGCTGCAAAAGGGGATGAGTTTAGGTCGGTTTCATCGAAACCCACAAGCACCACTCAACGGACTTAGGCGATGCCTATAGAATGAGTTTGGCTCGGGCTCAGCGAGCACCTCAAGCGCTACTCACTGGACTCGGGCGATGCCTATAGGATGAGTTTGGCTCGGACTCAGCGAGCACCTCAAGCGCCACTCACTGGACTCGGGCGATGCCTATAGGATGAGTTTGGCTCGGACTCAGCGAGCACCTCGAGCGCCACTCACCGGACTCGGGCGATGCCGAGGTAGAAGCCAAGCAGGCGTCCGTGCCGCGACTCCGGCGAAGGCGACTCCCAGCGCACGGCGAGGCTGGTAGACGATGCCGCAGTTACCTGAAATAAAAATATTACATGATAAAAATTGCAACAATTTGCAAACTTAGCTCTTTTATCGACGAAAATGTTCCAGTTTTCTGCGGAAATGCTATTCCCCCCGATTCGGAAAGTCATTCGATTGCTAAGCCAATATAATTTTTTTGTTATCCAATTTCAGTGTAGATTTAGAAAATATTTTGTGATGAGTTGTTTTGTTAGACCGCAAGCGCTCATTTCAACTTGCATAAATTACTTGCCTGAATCTAACAAGGGTATAATGACGTGAAAAAAAAAACAAATATAGAGAGAAATAATTAATTTTTAACCTCATTACAAAATAAAAAGTGTATTGAATTGCGCATATAGTTCTCAAATTTATAATAAGTATAATACATATTGAGAATAATAATAATAACAATAGTATTATATTTCCCATATTGAAATAATAGTAATAATTCCTTTATTTTACAGATTGTTATTCGATAAATAACATGTTCAATTCGAACAAGTATGTAACTGTACTGAACCCACCTGGACGTCGCGCGGAGCACCACTGGGTTTCTCCTCCTCAGTGCGGTGGGTCACTGCCCCACTGAAGTTACCCCGCCCCACCCTGTTGGCGGCGGCCACGGCCACCGTGTACCACGACGCCGGCAGGAGTCCTTCTAGTGTTGTGTGCGTCGTGGTCCCTTGGACGTGCACCTCCGTCGGGGTGGTCGAGGACACTGGGCAATCCAAGACTTCATATTAAGTTGAGGTACTTTAAAGTTTATCATTTATTGTTCAGGGTAAGTAACAAAAAATCAAAATCTAAAGTAAAGTAAAAGTAATTAAATAATTTTTTAGTGGGCGGTAATGCAATTCCGTGGTTTGCAGGTAGTTAAGTTGAGATACTTCAAAGTTAATCATTTCTTTCAGGGGAAGTATTCAGGGTAAGTACCGAAAAATCAAAATCTAGAATAGAGGAAAAGTAATTAAATAATTTTTCAGTGGGCGATAATGCAATTCCGTGGTTTGCAGGTAGAAAACTTCCGAAACAAAACAATGGTAGTCAAGTTCGTCCATGAGAGGGCAACCTAGATGTAAACCTAACGATCGTGCTATCGAACTTCTTTTTAGTACAAAGTGTGGCCAAGGTAGATGTAGTGACCGATTTCTCGTGTGTGATTAGTGGGTTTAGTTTGAAAAACCTTCGGTTATTGACTGGTAAAGTCAAAAACATTTAACTTTATTGATAGTAATTTATTGATAATAATTTATCAATAATTATAATTTATTAATAATTAGATAATTTAAATTTATTGATAGGGCCCAGACACTTACCCTCCTGCTGGAGGCTGTGGCGCACGATGTAGGAGGTGATATTGCCAGCGGTCTCTGTAGGCGGACGCCACCGCAACATCAGGTGCCGAGACCCAGACTCTTCTACGCGCAATGCCTGCACCTCGCCGGGGACGTCTGCGAGAAAAATAAACTATGTGAGAAAATTCGTTTTTGCGTGTAAATAAAAAGGAAACTACGTGAGAAAATTGTTTTTTGCGTGTAAACAAAAAGGAAACTACGTGAGAAAATTGGTTTTTACGTGTAAATAAAAAGGAAACTACGTGAGAAAATTTGTTTTTACGTGTAAATAAAAAGGAAACTACGTGAGAAAATTTGTTTTTACGTGTAACTAAAAAGGAAACTACGTGAGAAAATTGTTTTTTTACGTGTAAATAAAAAGGAAACTACGTGATAAAATTCGTTTATGTTGGTAAATAAAAAGGAAACTACGAGAGAAAATTGGTTTTTACGTGTAAATAAAAAAGAAACTACGTGAGAAAATTCGTTTTTGCGTGTAAATAAAAAGGAAACTACGTGAGAAAATTCGTTTTTGCGTGTAAATAAAAAGGAAACTACGTGAGAAAATTCGTTTTTGGGTGTAAATAAAAAGGAAACTACGTGAGAAAATTCGTTTTTACGTGTAAATAAAAAGGAAACTACGTGAGAAAATTGTTTTTTACGTGTAAATAAAAAGAAACTACGCGAGAAAATTGGTTTTTACGTGTAAATAATTAGTTAAACAAGAGAGAATTTCAGGGAATCGAGATAGTTTCATTGTGTGCCGAGATCGCAATTATTTTTATTTGAAAAACTATTGGAAAACTGAACAGCATAATTATTGCTCTATGAAATCATTTCATATGATCCTAAAATTAATTCAACTGTCCGCGAACAAAAAAGAGAAATTCAAAGTCCGCGAAGAAAAAAATGCCAAAAAAAGCCTATAACTAAATAAATACTAGTATATTTGTAAGTTTCTGTGTAAAAATTCAATTTTTTTACAGTTTTTACAATTTATTTAGGAAGTACCAATATCATAAATTTCAGCCGGCCAGCGCAATTGAAAAAAAATATAACTCAGTACTCACTGCAGTGAGTGACAGAAAGCGCATTTTCTCGTCGACGAAAACATGAAGTCACGGACGGACAGACGGACGGACATGGCGAGCACAATAGTGCATTTTTCTATAAATGAGAAAATGTGCTAAAAAACAAATCGCGGAATTTTTCCGAAAAAATACCGTCTGGCAACCCTGATTTATAATCGAGCTCGAACCTTCGACCAAGAGTTTGAAGACGGCTGTCCGTGAGCCGTGCGGGTTCGAAGCCTCGCAGCGATACGATCCCGAGTCCTGGAGGCCAACCTTCTCTATGGTGAGACGGGCGGCGCTGCCACCGTCTTTGACGTCCGTGGTGTGCTCAACGATAAACCTGCAGTATAAACTTTCATTTACAAACAAATACAGAAAAGTATTCATTTTTACAGTATTCATTTACAAAGGAATGCATTGTGATCAGGTCGTATTTTTCATTTCAATTCAATTTGATTGAATGAAATATTTATAATGAACGAAGTAAGCTCGAAGTAATGAACGTATTTCCCTTTTCGACCTGGAAAGTGAGGCGAGTTCTCGCTGGTCTCGACTCCAGCGCAGGCTGAGGGGCGGGTCTCCGAACGCCTTACACTTGAGGGTTGCCGCCGCCCCAACCCGTACCTCGACCGTGGGCGACTCGGAACTCAACCGGGGAGGTTCTATGGAGCATAAGGAGGGTGTATGATTTTGTTGAGAATTGGTGTAGTTCGGCAGAAGTTTCTCTTTTATGCAAGTTTGATTGAAGACCAGAGCATGCTTTTTATTAATAATCTTCTTGTTCGTCTTTTCAAAGAGTAGAACCAAATTTTTTGCTGGCGCCGGGAGATAAAAAAGACATTGGAATAGATTGCGACATTTCGAAAATACAGTTTTCTATATCAAGCAGGTGAAAATTTTGTTGAGAAGCATAAATACCGCCATAGTGTTGAATAAGGTAGATGATATATACTGAACAAATGTGAATATTAATAACAATTAAGTTGGTTTTAATCTGAATCGCGAACGTCTACGTCACAGAATTTAACTTGGAAGTTATTTGAGACATATATTTATGTATTAAGATGTTGAAAAAATTTATTAGTATAATTGAGAGAATATAACTTATAAACAATAATTCACTTAAAATAAATTTTTAAGCAAATAGGTTGATGCTGCGATTAATTAATTTTTGACATTACACACGGTAGGGACCTCGGCATCAGGGACAGCGTATTCATAAACATTTAATACAAAATTTTCATGAAATTCCATAAATTGAAATAATTATCGTCGTAAAATTAATTATCCGGAAAACAAGAACAACCAATACACAAGTGTCATAGGGAAAGTGTAATGGGCGCGCATATTGTAACGCTTTCACTGTAATTAGTTTCGAAATTTGTCACGTAGAGTATACAATTACGAGTACATAGAGTACATAGAGTACATACATTTACGAGTTAAATCGCTTCTTTGATGTACCAATGGTTACAGTAGTTACTAGAACTTTGAGGTCGCCGACTTATTCCCTTTTTGTGATTTGATCTTGGGAATAATTAACGGGCAGAAAAATAAAAGTATACAAAAATAAAATAAACACTTACTACGGAAAATAGCAAAAATCTCACCCTGAACCAAGACGGATATGATTTTGGAGAGACCTGCACCGACACCGTTGGTAGCCTGACACAGATACCTCCCTTCGTGTGTCTTCTTGATGGCGCTGAAGAACAAAGAATTCTCGGCATCTGTTCCCATGATCGCAGACAAGCTTCTTGTGTCTGCCGAGTTCTCCATTTCTCTCGGAAGAAAATCTCGCTTAGAAAAGGATTTTTTAGATGTATCCATTTTTTTATTGATGTGGTGTAACGTCGAGAAGGAGTTTGCCGTTGACTGGGTGAGGAAATAACGTCTTCGTGAAAAATTGTCGTGGAATTTGGATGTTTGCCAATTTTCGTTTTGAAAGCGAGGAGCCCAGATCGTCTCTGGATCACTGAAGCTGCGCGCGCTCGAGTTAATGGCGTGAACCGGAGCCCATTTTCCCTTTGCTGTGAACGAGAAATTTAGTTCAATTTATTAACTGAAACTAATTTAATTTAGTGTGTTTTGTACAGCGCGATCACCTCAGGAAAGAAACGCATGTGAAAGAAAGAGTGGGGTCAAAGAAATTTTTTTTTATACGACTTTGGTATGAATTTTGCTGAAGAGAGCAAAGGAATCCATAATTCATTTAAATCCAACTTACGTTTAAACCTACGGTCCAGGAAGACTTAAGCCTTCATTGCTATTGGGCTAATGTTTTTGAAGAGGATTGGCAAAAAGTTTTCTGAATTTGCCGCCTGGTAAGCGGGTTCAGATTGTTATTCTTTCCTCAATATTCATAATATAAATAAATAAATTACATTTATTTTTTAACCCACCCGTCTCTTTCCTCCACGCCATGACAGGGGGCGGGGACCCCTGGGCCGAGCACGGCACTCTCACGGCGCTGTCGTGTGTAGCGCTCACGTCGTGAGGCTCGTCCTGCCACTGTGGCGGCACTGTCGTGGCACACGAACATTGCTGTTTATATTACTGCTCCAGCACTAATATATAATTAAACTTATTACATATACTTATATTACTGCTTCGACACTAATATATACTTATACTTATTACTTATACTCATATTACTGCTCCAATACTAATATATACTTGTATTTATTACTTATACTTATATTACTGCTTCGAACTAAATATCTAAACACCAGTATATTGCTTCGACACTAATATATACTTATACTTATTACTTATACTTATATTACTGCTTCGGCGCTAAATATATAAACACCAATAAACCTGATGAGTGAAACGTTCCTCACTGATGAGGGGAGTTTTCGTTGACGACAGTCAGAGCCAGTAATTTTTATGCGAGGTTTAACATATTTTGACCGTGAAATGAATTTAGGAACTAGGTTAATAGGGAATTGTATTAATTATGACACTACTTCACTTTACCGTGCACCACTCCACCTCACCGTGCACCACTCCACCTCACCGTGCACCACGCCACCTCACCGTGCACCACTCCACCTCACCGTGCACCACACCACCTCACCGTGCATCACGCCACCTCACCGTGCATCACTCCACCTCACCGTGCACCACGCCACCTCACCGTGTACCACTCCACCTCACCGTGCACCACTCCACCTCACCGTGCACCACTCCACCTCACCGTGCACCACNTGGAATGAATTCTGCAGCGCAAATGTTTTCAGCATAATACAAAACAATTTAATTATCTAAGTTGGGCACAGTGCAAACGCCATTATTTCGCCGGTCTTAATGCCAAGAACCCGTTGCCCTCGGAAGAAAGAAGAGTCCCTCAGGACTCTCATGTACGAACATCACTCGTCCGCAGTCCAGCTAAGCCCTCTGCCACGGCGCCTGGTGAATGGGCGGAAACAGAGCAAGTTTCCGCCCATAGCACGGGTCCCCACCTGAGCACGGGTCCCCACCTGAGCACGGGTCCCCACCATAGCACGGGTCCCCACCTGAGCACGGGTCCCTACCATAGCAAGATGTGTATAAGAGACTGACCTGCCACTGTCAGCCTGAGATGCTGAGTCACGCTGCTGCCTCGTCAACTGACCTGCCACTGTCAGCCTGAGATGCTGAGTCACGCTGCTGCCGCGTCAACTGACCTGCCACTGTCAGCCTGAGATGCTGAGTCACGCTGCTGCCGTGTCAACTGACCTGCCACTGTCAGCCTGAGATGCTGAGTCACGCTGCTGCCGTGTCGGCCAACTGCCGTGCAGCTGTAACGGCCTTCATCAGCTGTACGTGTCAGCGACATCAGCGATAAGCTGCCGTTGCTGTGCACCTGCTGCCGGTGACTTGATGGCAGTTCGATATCGTCTGAAAAAAAATTCGTATTATGTAACAAACAGTTACGGATCAAGTTTTGTTTGACTTCACTCGTTGAGAATAATTTTTTGTGTTGAAAATTTTTTACACGTCCTCTGACGAAAAGCTGTTCGGGTTTACTTAAAAATGTCAATTAAGAAAGATGCATATTTTTACCGATGATGGTTTCTATAGAAAGTAGTCAACGAAATAAATGATCTTGAACGAAAAGATGTCCGAGTTTGCTTTTAAAGTTAAATTCAAAAGATGCATATTTTTACCGAGGATATTTTTTATAGAAAGTAGTCAACGAAATAAAAAATCTTGCTTGCCATTTTACCTCTACTTTAGGTGAAACTTTTTACTTTAGGTAGAGTTGAAGTAGAGTTTTTTACTTCAGGTAAAACTCTAATTTTTATTGCCTCTTTACCAGAGTTGGGCAGCGCTACTTTGAAATGTAGCGGCCGCTACCGCTACATGCTCTAAATGTAGCGGGCGCTACCGCTACATGCTCTAAATGTAGCGGGTGCTACCGCTACCGCTACAATTGCTAAATGTAGCGCCGCTACCGCTACCGCTACTGAAAATGTAGCGGCCTCTACATGTAGCGCGCTACTGCCCACCTCTTTACCTCTACTATATTACTACCTTTCATCCAGGTAATTTCTTCTATAGGATGCCCCGCTACGGGACACGTGATGACGACCGTCTCTCCAGCGACTGCCGTGACGTCGCTCATTGGACGTATCATGGGAGGGCCGTAGACGTTGAGACGCGCGGAGTGTGTTACGTCGCCGACGTTGTTGACGGCCGTGCAACGGTACGTTCCACCGTCTGCTACGTCCACCGAGCTGATGTTAACGTGACTGATGACGTCCCCATGAGGCGCGACGTACTCACCGACCTGAACCCTGTACCAGAGTGTTGATCAGCATTAAAATGATATTTTTAGTTTTAGTAATTATGTGTGTGATGCGTAGGCTTGAATGTCACAACATCCTACCTGTGCGTGTGGTGCAGAGGGTAGCCGTCGAGGTGCCACACGATGTGAGGGGTCGGGGCACCACAGGGGCATGTCACCACATCCTACCTGTGCGTGTGGTGCAGAGGGTAGCCGTCGAGGTGCCACACGATGTGAGGGGCACCACAGGGGCATGTCACCACATCCTACCTGTGCGTGTGGTGCAGAGGGTAGCCGTCGAGGTGCCACACGATGTGAGGGGTCGGGGCACCATAGGGGCATGCCACCACATCCTACCTGTGCGTGTGATACAGAGGGTAGCCATCGAGGTGCCACACGATGTGTTGGCTTGGGGCACCACAGCAGGGGCATGTCACCACATCCTACCTGTGCGTGTAGTGCAGAGGATAGCCATCGAGATGCCACACGATGTGAGGGGTCGGGGCACCACAGGGGCATGTCACCACATCCTACCTGTGCGTGTGGTGCAGAGGGTAGCCGTCGAGGTGCCACACGATGTGAGGGGTCGGGGCACCGGCTGCTATACACTTCAGAGACACGCCTGGTCCAGGCTGCAGAGTGTGCGCGATAAAGCGGTACAGCAATCGCGGAGCAGACTCTGTGAAACATCAAATTACTGTAATGTTTTTAAACTAATCATTGCATTAAAATTTAATTAGTTCTACGCTCTGCCTATGCTTATTGGAATGATACATGACGTGCGACATGATCTCAGGTTATTAGCCTATTAACCAAAAATTAAGAAATCGTATACGATCTTTACGAAGATTTATTATCAATTTATACTAGAACTACATGTACATGCGAGATGAAAGCTCAGTTATTATAAATGCAACTCAATCTAAGTCCATATTATTTTAAAATTAGGAAATTTCAATTGCTCTTTACCAATATTTCTTATAAATTTATTCTAGAAATAAATATCAATGCGAGCACAAAGCTCAGTTATTAGACGTACAACGCAATCTAAGCCCATATTATTTTAAAATTAGGAAATCTCAATTTGATCTTTACATATACTTTATTATAAATTTATACTAGAAATAAATATCAATGCGAGCACAAAGCTCAATTATTAGACGTACAAGGCAATAGAAGTCCATAGTATTTAGTCCATATTATTTTTTATTTAATTAGTAAATCTCATTTGCTCTTTACTATAATTTATTTATATTATATCTATAATTTACTATAAATTTATTCTAGAAATAAATGTCAATGCGAGACCAAATCTCAGTTATTAGACGTACAAAGCAATCGAAGTCAATCTTATTTTAAAATTAGGAAATCTCTATTGATCTTAACGAAGATTTATTTGAAACGGCCGCGAGTAATTAGTAATTTATTATTAAAAATTAGTAATTATATTAGTAAAAATTAGTAATTATCAATTGATATTTATGGAAAATTATTTGAAATTTACACTATACCGGAATTTTACCGGGTACATTCGACTACCGAGCTAACCTCCGAGCACAACAGTGGCATGAGCGTGGGCGACGGAATGCAGGGCCGAGGCGCGGCACTGATACTGCCCCGAATCTGCGCTGTGCAGCGGGGCTATCAGCAGACGCCGGTCCGGCAAGATGTCAACGCGACCTCCGGGCCTGGACACAAAATGCATGCTCAATGAAATAAGTGAAATTATGTCATATTAGCGAGGTGCTATTTGGCCGTTGTGTGGGTCAGTATATAAAAGAGCGTATTATTTGTAGAAAAATACGTACTCAAAGAAATGAGTGAAATATTGTCCAAATGGTGAGACGATATTTGGCCGTTGTTTGGGTCCGTTGGGTCAGTTTGAGTCTACAAAAAGAGCGCATTATTGGTAGAATCAGAAAGAGTGTCACAATTTGAATAACGTGGCCCATTCATTTTCTGCGTGCTGCGGGTGACGAATTTGTTTTTCATTGCATTTCCAATTACAAATTTGCAACCCTAGGTATCAGAAATACACTGTAATGCATGAGGAGTTTAGTATATTATACAATTGGCATAGTATCGTTCTGCCAAAAATAAGCCTTTAACTTAAGGCCACGTTAACTCTTTTTATATGTCATCTCTCTTTCCTTTCATTAGTCACCAAATATGGTGGTATCGTCAGTAGAATTAAAGATGAAACCTTACCAGCGGGAGGTAGTGAAGGGTGATCGCCGGTATAAGCCTTGATTTTGTTTTTAAAAAAGAATTCATGAGTAATTTTCCGGGCGATGTGTGGACACGGATTTGCACAATTTGTGTAAGTCACGGGACATTAAGCTATTTTAACGTTTATGTCATTACGTTAAAAAAATCGCAAATTAACCCGGAATACTACATAGCAAAATAAATTTCAAATAATTTCACCATAATTCCAATTAATGCAAACTTCGTGCTGAAAATAAATACATGAATTTAGTACGGTTATACCTCGTTTACCGCAATATACCGAAATTTCTACATGATTTCCGCAAGTTTTTACAACGAAATCGTTGCAGAAATTTCACACAGAAACTGCGAGCTCATTAATATCTCGAATACCCGAGCATTTTTATTCTCATAATAAATCATGGTTCTTAATGAGCTTATTAATTGCAGCTTAGTTCAGTCGAGTATATATAGTCTGCATGCATGCCTTCAGTGGCAGACAGAAGTGCAGTAAAATGTTCTTAGCAGTATATTTTATAAACAGAAAACCTGTAGAAATAATTTTTTTATTAAATATTCCCACCTTGGGGATGAACTAAAGAGTACATTGAAGACATGTCCATTCTTCTTATAGATTTTCTTTAATCATCGCAGAAAGCACGAGTGGAAATTAACTGAAAGATAATTCATTAACTCACTAAAAATATTGGAAAAAAAAATTTGACCAATTCGTGATGTGCTGATTGGACCAATTCGTAATTTGCTGCTGAATTTTTTAATAATCACTTGCCGCTAAATGAATATAATATGCTGCTGAATAATCATCAACAATTTGCTGATTGATCTTCGGTAAGAATAATCACGGCAGCTTCGCATCTTCAAGGATATTTTTGTCCCTAACCCGAAGACGATTGAAACCATAAAAAAAAATCCAGACCGCTCCCCAAGGCTCACTAGTAAAATGCATCTCTCGTTGATGATAACTGTAGTCTTAGTAGGATTGCGCTCAGAAGTTTACATGCAAATTATTTCCGGCACTAACTAGGAGGAAACCTTGCAAAAGTTAATTAAATATGGCCAGCTTATATAATGACATATTATAAAGTTCGGCAAGTAATGTAACAATCGTACAACTGTTATATTGAGAAATGCACCCATGTTGCCAAAATTATGAATAATATTGGTCATTTAGTGCAATGAAGTGCACAAATGTGCAGATATAAGGGAATTTTGGGCGTAGTGATGCCAGAGAACATTTTCAAAAAGATCAATCATTTGATTGATTTCAACAGCGTAGCAGTGAAAGAAAGTTTATGAATTCACGGGTCTATCATTTGAATAAATTATTCGTAATAAATGTAATAAAATTGTTCTCAAATGAAAATAAATGTATAAATAAATTGTCTATAAAATTATTCAAAATACTAGTTTGAAGAATCAACTGATCAAATGAGCATGAAACTTAAAAAATCAAAATATACACTTCGAACATTAAAAATTTGAAAAAATATCGTGTAATATAATCGTTGTAATAAATGGGCCTATATAGAGCTTGAAATTGCCAAATTAGGCATGAGCTTCCGAACAGGAGTTTGGAACCGAAAATTAAGGATAAGATAAGTTTAGGCAGAAACAGGCCAGCTAAGGATATATTATATTACAACAGTTTACTTGGGATCTTATCGCAGAAACGACGCTTGTATGTAGATAACTCTTGTTGACCAGTGACATCCGGTCATTGCAAGCACTGTTCACTGTGTCTCAAAAGTAGTACACTCAGTTGCAAATATATCTATCTACTAAAAATTTTCTTCATACTGATCATGAATCGTGAATTAACCAAAACTTTAGTGGTTAACATCAATTGATATACGAGATAACTTTCATTTGGTATTCATTAATAATTTCATTTCAAAATTTTCATTTGGTCAAGTAGAAGCGACTCTCAGTGAAAACGCTGTACTGTTGAAATGAATTCTGCAGCGCAAATGTGTTCAGCATAATAGAAAACAATTTAATTATCTAAGTTGGGCACAGAGCAAACGCCATTATTTCGCCGGTCATAATGCCAAGAAGATGCTACCTTCGGAAGAAAGAAGAGTCCCTCAGGACTCTCTTGTACGAACATCACTCGTCCGCAGTCCAGCTAAGCCCTCTGCCACGGCGCCTGGTGAATTGCTACTACTGCTTCTTCATTGTCTTGAGTTGAGAAATTAATTTATAAAAAATATTATTATTCTTGCTTGTAAAATTTTACGATAGTTTGAATTTCGCTGTCTTTGTATTCATATGCGGTACGATTGAGAAATTGCCAGTATAGCGCGTTAAGTGAAGAATTTTTAGCGCATTTTCTCATTTATGGAAAAAATGCACTATTGTGCTCGCCATGTCCGTCCGTCTGTCCGTCTGTTTGTCCGTCCGTGATTTCATGTTTTCGTCGACGAGACGAATGCGCTCTCTGTCACTCACTGCAGTAAGTACTGAGTTATATTTTTTAGATGTTTCTTCTACGTCAAAAAAAGTCATAAACTAATTTTAATTCAAATTATCAAACAAAACAAAATTTAACCTAGTGTATTTTTAACAATGATTGTAAATCTTAATTTTTGTCCCGCTATCTCAAGCAAGGGAATAATTTATAAGCTTTTAGTTTCCTGCGGAGCAAATGTTTGTCTCAACGGAGCAAGTTTCCGTCCCATAGCACATGTCCCTACCTGAGCACGGGTCCCCACCATAGCACGGGTCCCCACCTGAGCACGGGTAACGTGTCCCTTCCTGAGCACGGGTCCCCACCTGAGCACGGGTCCCCACCTGAGCACGGGTCCCTACCATAGCACGGGTCCCCACCTGAGCACGGGTCCCCACTTGAGCACGGGTCCCCACCATAGCACGGGTCCCCACCTGAGCACGGGTCCCCACCATAGCACGGGTCCCTACCATAGCACGTGTCCTCACCATAGCACGGGTCCCCACCTGAGCACGGGTCCCCACCATAGCACAGGTCCCCACCTGAGCACGGGTCCCCACCTGAGCACGGGTCCCTACCATAGCACGGGTCCCTATCATAGCACGGGTCCCCACCATAGCACGGGTCGCCACCTGAGCACGGGTCCCCACCTGAGCACGGGTCCCTACCATAGCACGGGTCCCTACCATAGCACGGGTCCCCACCATAGCACGGGTCCCTACCATAGCACGGGTCCCCACCATTGCACGGGTCCCTACCTGAGCAGCTGCCCGTCCCTATACCAGGCGAGGGAGTAGACGGGACCGCCCGTCACGAGGCACTGCAGCTCCAGCGCGTCCCCGGGTCTCACTGCCGTCATCTGAGGGCGAACCTGAGGGCACAATACGAGGGGAAATATTTTACCTTCAATCATCAACATTATTTTACCTTCACTAAATATTTATTATTATTTTACCTTTATTACGGAGACGGAGTAGAGGGGATATAGTTATTTAGAATTTCAACAGATTTTCTGCCTAGGGGTGGTCAAGGCTAATAATTTTAATAGCTTAAGTGTCGGGTAGGTCAAAGTGGGCCTCAAAATTTCAATAGACATTTTTTGAGGTAGGAGGAAGGTAGGAAGGCCTTGATCGAATCATTCCATTTGCCTTTTTTGAGCGGGAGGAGAGCGGAGGCTGTTTCATAATTTCAACAGCTAATTTGACCAGCGGGACTTAGTGACAGAAATTATTTTTGATGACTATTTAATTTTTAACAATTATCCGACGCACTCACAGGATTGACAATCGTCAAAATTTGACATTCGTGCTATTCAGAGTTGAGGCGGGATTGCAATTCATTATTCTTGGCTTTAGATATTCACGCAATTCATTTTCTAGGGTGCCTGAGTCAACACGATATTGAGCCAATGTCATGTCGTTTTGAATAAAATAATAAAAATCGAACATTAGTTAAGGTATCGTGAAGAAAATAGATATTATGTACACAAATCACAATGTTGTTCCCGTTGCGCCAATAACGGAATACAAGTGACAACACAGGGGGACCACATTGGGAGTGGTCACCAAAAGTCTGTGGGAGACAAAACTGGGTGACAACAACGCAGTGATGATGTGGTCAGAACATCACTTGCAGTGGTGTGCTGACCACGAGTGTGATGTTAGTAGTACTGCTAGGCTCACCATCTCCCTTTATCCACATTGAATAATTCCGGTAATTCTTCTGACGTGGTGACCTCTATTGTGTCGCTAGTGGTTCTCACTGACTCACCATCTTCCAATATCAATGGTAAATTTCGGGTTCTCGTGGTTCTAGTAGTTACTATTGGCTCATAATCTTCCTATATACATTGTGAAGTACCTGTACATGCAGTGGTGTGGTGACCACGAGAGTGGTGCTGGTGGTGCCACTGCCGTGAGTGTTGGATGCAGTACAGGAGTAATGGCCGGCCTCATCACTCCCGACTGATGACATCACCAGTGAGCCTCCCACAAGGTGGACGCGGTTGCCCAGCTCATCGAAGTGCAGCGGTGCACCGTTTTTACGCCAGCTGATCACGAAAATAATATGCGTTTAAAAATTACTTTTTACGTTTTTTTTTTAAATTACCTTTTATAGACAACACTTCTAAAGATTCAAATGTCTCCGATGTTATACTTGTAAAAGTGAATTTCTAATTTTATTATCAAATATCAAAAAAAATAAATTTTAAATTATATTTTTAAAATATAAAAATAAATTTTTCATAAATTATTTATTCTGTCTATTGATACATGCATTGTCTCCGACTTTACACAAGTGTGCAAAATTTCAGATCTATTGGACAGGTAGAAGTGTGTTAAATATTTATTATAAGATTTGTAGCAGACAGACAAACAAGAAGTGAAGTTAAAGAGAAGTGTTATAATTATAATTAATGCCAAAATATAATGAAACGCTTGGAAATATTTGTAAATTAGTGCTGTGAATATTCGCGTTCAAATCCAAGCGTACGGAAACTCACGTTCTTAAATATTCAATTATGAATAAACGCAAGAAAAGCTTCAACCAAGCAAAATGATAAGAATATCATAAATTAATGTGATAAACGTGGCAAATACCAAACAAAAGCTTCAAGTTACAGAAAAAAAATAATAAATAAAAAAGAAACAACAACAGAATTTACAGAATTAACAAGGAACACAATGCAAATTACAAAATAAAAATTTTAACATACCACAAAATTACTATCAATCGACAGCGAAAATACATTAAAGTAATCTGAACATTAAAATACATTAAATTATTAGCATTAAAATACATTAAAACATTAGCATTAAAATACATTCAAACATTACCATTAAAATACATTAAAACATTAGGATTGAAATACATTAAAACATTAGCACTGAAATACATTAAAATACTCTAACACAGTAGACTCAGTAGAGCAATAATTGAGACTGACACATAAGTGAGGGGCGGCCGACCCTCGGCCAGGCAGAGCAGGGCGCCGCTGCTGCCCTCGGCCACCGCTGTCTGCGGCGGCGAAGGCAGCACGCGGACTCCTTCGTCGGTGCCGCCGTCTGTGAAGAAGAAGAAAGGTCGATATAATTTTATATTATTTATAATTCATTAGCTTACATATTGCTGCGGAGAGGAGAGATTTATGGCAACTGAGAGGTCTCACAATTGGGACAATTATTTATTGATGAGTTACGATTTTATGTCTTGAATGTAAATTGGTTTGAATTGAGACAACTTTACTTCATTAGAATAATTTAGAGTTCTGTTATATTGCAAGCTAAATGCGCATTTAGCATTTGAGTAGCATTTAGAATTTTGTTAAAGCTTTCGACTTTTTTCGTAATTCTAGTAAAATACAGAGGTTTATAGATTTATGATGTAAAAAAGTGAATGATGAAAGCCTTTAATAGTTCTTAAATGTCATTTGTAATAATTACATGATAATGGTTGGAAAATATAGCAAAATGTGAATTTCTCTTGAATAAATGATAGCAAATCCAGTTGTACATTGAGCGCAGTTTAAAGGTACATTAATAAATAACTTAATTATAGCTTCAATTGACAATTATAGTGCTAGTGCTAATATCTTTATTAATGCTAGATCAAGCAGAGTGTGTGCTGGATGACAGAATGCGGCACAGTCAGAGCGAGTTTGTTTACATCGAACGGCGCCTAACTTATTGCGATGAACCTTACAAAACATTCGTCGAGGCGCGCAGTGGTTACCTAAAACGTAGGTTATACCGGCTACGTATTTAATAAATCGAAATTTATAGCCCGTGTTGTTCCCAAGACCAATTGCCGTGCGAGCTCAAACAAACTGCAGCTTCGCCGGTGTGAGTCTGGTCGTTTCGAGCGTCAACGACCGTGAGAAATTTCGAGTCGTTGACCATTTCTATGCAGTGTTTGATTTTGACCCTCATGCACTCAAATTGCCGTGATTTATTCCTGTAGTGCCTTTGTTCAAACTCGTTCAGTGCGCGCCTCTGGCAACTACGTTGCCTAATCAAAAGATAAATTTGATGCCCTGGAAGTACTAATGATTTTCGAACGAAGAAACTAAGTAAGATCGATGACGAAGAATTAATAAAACTTGTACCGTACAATGACTGAGAAAAAATCAGTAGTGTTAATTATGATAAACACAATACAACGTACAAAGTAAAAGCTTCAACCAAACAAAACAATAAAAATATCGAAAATTATTGAGATAAACACGGCAAATACCAAAATAAACCGCACACCTCTCAGTGTGCGGTTAGTCATAATATTTCTAGTCGATAGTCATGAAATGTAATTATTTAATTATAGGTACATAAAAATCGTATAGGTACATAAATCATTATAGGTACATAAAAAAAACTTATTTTGCTCTCGAATGGAACATAATGAATTTAAGTTCTGCTTTGGGATATTTACGGAAATAAATTTTTACGGTGATAGAACCACTGCCTGAAATGCCCAAAAAATTATCACTTGGAATTATTTATTTTAATCCAACTATCAAAATTAAAATAATGATTAGTTCTCATAATTTAATGTGGTCTCGGCGACTCTGCGACGTCGGCAAATCCAGATATAGAATTCAATTCAGACTACCATCTACTGACCGCACAATTCATAATCTTCAGTTGAAGAAACAAATCTTCAGGGATTCAGAGTCTCGAAGCGAATGCAAGAAGCTAACTTCGAATGCAGAAGCTTTTGATCGTCTGATCAGAATTACGGATTACTTCTCCCCCCGAAAAGCAATCCTAGATCCATGGGGATCTCGCGACATGGGTTTTAATGCTCCACAGAATTTCATGATTGCTTCGAAATTCTTGCGGTGCGTCGGAGCAGAGCTGCAATATTCTTGTTGGGGACACTCCTATATACTGAGGGAACTGCCTCAGGATCCCAATCCTATAAACGCGTCGGGGGGAAGGAATGTTTTCCCACCCGTGGGAGAGCAACGTGAGTAGAGGAAAGATAATTTTTGGCTGATTCGCAAGTTTTTCAAATGTTGAATATTTTTTTGTGATTTTATTGACGAGAAAAAAGTCTAAAACAACGAGTATTCTCAGTAGGAATTGCTATCTTCCTAATTCACAGGTTCCAGTTCAGGGGTCAGCGGGACAAACGGCTGCAGTGAGCTTAACAGGATTTAAGTAAGATTGAGGAAACATGAAGGAATTTTTGTTCAAATCCTGTCCTACCTCAATGTTTGTTGAGTTTCGTCCACTTGGTTCTTGTTTCATATATTAATTATAGGGGATGTGGAATAAGTTAAACGTTTTAATTTCAACAATGCAACGATATTCAGTGTGTGCCTCTAAGATATACATGACATTCCCGATCCTATGGAATTAAACCATTTCCTGCTAATTAATAACTCTTCTGATAAGGCATCTGCAATCACAGCTGCGAAAAGAACGTGAAAAATGAGAAGGTATAAAGTTAGTCAAGTATTAATTTCCATGCAAGCGCGATGAATTAAATTGGACATATGAAAGGGAAATCCGCGGGCTGGTTTTTAAACGTCACTCCACCGTGGCCAAATAATAGGATACCAAGATATAGGATAACAAGATTAGTCCTCGATCAGTGCTTTTAGTGACCAGGGATGTTAACCAGGAATGTTTAAATGAGTCAGGCTAATGCGGTACGAAGCTGTGCGCTAAAAATACTGGTACGTGTCGTATGAATGTTGTATACAAAAATGAACAATTGATATTCATGCAATGTCAGAGTAGACCAGCTGTGAAAGCTGTAAACTGAACTTCATCTTATTCATCATGTGAAGCTCGATCCGAACTTATAAGGAAATATTTTCCCCTCTAAATTTTACAACTAATTTAATATCTTTATATCATTATCAAGGGCTTGATTTTCCCCGCAGTCGCAGTAATGAAGGCATAAATAGATGTCAGCGCTTGCTATATTGTTCACATAGATTATATATAAGGATTTATTAGCGAATTATGATAAAACAAATGTTTAAATACCAGTTAGCGAAAAACACTCTCTCTGTTATTCAGAATACATATTACATACAAATGCTGAAATGAGAATTCGTAGTACATATATTTTTAAAATTAAGTTTCGTAAGTTTGAGCACAAAAATCATGTAAGTTAATGCAACTTTCTTTTTCAAAAGTGTAAATAAAATCTTATTTATTCTTTGTAATACATTCGCGACGTAGGAGAATAGTGAAACACTTAGTTCGAATCAGCAAGAATGAACAGCTTGTGAAGGTTAGGTTGCCTTCAAGTCATGCTTGCAAATTTCTCGAGTCAAGCGTCGCTTGACTTGATGCAAGAGTGGCAATCTCGACGGGCCCGGCAATCGCACAATCTCGTGCTTGCTTGTCACTTCCAAGCCAGCGAGCAGAAATTCTGAAACTCCAAGCGAGTGGAATGAACGCCCAGCGACAGACATGTTACCTCGGGGCTGAGGCGGGGACCACGGCGGCAATGTTTAGAAAACAGTTAAGTTGAGCGACAGACATAAATTACCCGCTGAGGCGGCAATGTTTAGAAATAGTTAAGTTGAGCGACAGACATGAATTACCCGCTGAGACGGCAATGTTTAGAAAATAGTTAAGTTGAGCGACAGACATGAATTACCCGCCGAGGCGGCAATGTTGAGAAAATAGTTAAGTTGAGCGACAGACATGAATTACCCGCTGAGGCGGCAATGTTTAGAAAATAGTTAAGTTGAGCGACAGACATGAATTACCCGCTGAGGCGGCAATGTTTAGAAAATAGTTAAGTTGAGCAACAGACATGAATTACCCGCTGAGGCGGTAATGTTTAGAAAATAGTAAAGTTGAGCGACAGACATGAATTACCCGCTCAGGCGGCAATGTTTAGAAAATAGTTAAGTTGAGCGACAGACATGAATTACCCGCTGAGGCGGCAATGTTTAGAAAATAGTTAAGTTGACATCGTAGATGCAGAGGTGGTAGAGTCACGGTTTGTAACGAATGCTATGAAAAGTTGACATCCTTGATGTACAGTCAGGCGAACCACGGGTTAAAATCGAAGTTAACGTCTTAAATGCAGAGGTAGTCCAGACTGATTCAAAATTAAATTTAATATAGGTAAGAATTTTTGATGCCGAGGTTGTAGAGAATAAGTAAAATGAAAAGCGTTGACACAAATAATTTGAGACGACTATTAAAAATGCAAAATATAGATCCATACTCTGCCCAATTCTTTTGTTAATTTTGTTCAAATCGTTTTAAAGTTTACCTACCTCCGCCCCCAAATATTACAAGTACAAAATATTTTTACTCGTATTAAAGCCTCCCCTCGAACATTTGAGAAGCTCTTTTTATTCGCACTGTTTACAAACCACAAATTTCCTACGCCTGAATTTGATGTATAAGGGTTTGCCGATGCAATGCAAACGGCGCCCTAGCTCCCTCTACGAGGGCTCAAAGCGAGGGTAGCTGAAAACTGAGGTGGTAAAATATTCCGATACTTTTTGCACAATTGCGGCAAGTGAAAGGAGATGGTCTGACAGTATTTTTCGTGAGGGAATAGGAAAGATTTCTCATGCAATTACTTCTCTGACCAAGAAACTGGAGTTTACCAGCTGAAATAAATAAGAAATTGTTTGAAATTAATGAAAAATGGTTTGAGCGCCGCATAATGTTAGTCAATTTGATTTGGGAGATGGACGGACGTATACAGAATATCATACGTAAACGCAATTACCTTACGTATACATAATTTCTAGGGTTGAAGTAAACAATTGTCTCAAGGGATATTTCACTAAAATAAAATTATACCTTACCATATATTCCTGAAATCGAAATTTCCTATGTTTCATTACTTTTATGAACGTACATCTCGAATTCTGTTGATGTCACCGAGACACACTATATAACTCAGCCTAAATGGTCGTACAGACAAATACTGTAGGATGAATAAAAATAATAATGGAAACTATTAAAATGAAAAAACGTAAAATATGATAATATAAACCGTGTGTCTTCCTATTTTTCCTATCTCCCATTTCGGCCTGACTCTTGCTTATTAAACAGTGATTAAGTCTTAGGTTCAGAGCCCTTCTGCAAATGCCTAAAAAAATACAAAACTTTTAATGACCTTAACCAAACAAAGAAGAATATAACGCAAATTCTAATAAAGTAAACAATACATAAATATAAATAATACTTTCCAAATCATCAATAACAAACTCCACACCGAATGGACACATAATTAATGATTATCACAAATGAATAGCCCAAATTAATAAAACACGTACTTCCGTGGTGAATCACACGGCAATGACACATAGTACAAAACGCGTCTTAACGAGGTCACATCATAGGTGAATCAAAGCCCTGAATTACAAGAATTCTACCGCAATCTTAATCCTTTACAATGCAGCTCATTTTCAAGTCCTTAATTACTAACAAAGCTGATTACCCAAGGCTTTTCATCCCAAAGCCTTTTCATAGCGATGGTCAGAAACATGCATAATTTCAACGCAAAATCTTTCATGAACGCACTTACCGTTTCCACCAAAAACAATTTGTACCGCGAGGTTCGTATTGGGTTGAAAGTTTCATCAGTAACACCAGAAATCCATTGCCATTTTTCTAGCGCCAGTGAGGCTTGATTCCGGCACAGAATTCAGGTCTTCTCAGACCTGAATTCTTTCCGTATGAAAAATTGTGGTGGCTTAAATTAGAAATTCGTCTTGTCATGATCGCCATAATTTATACACCCAAGATTTGTTGCTCTAATGCTTTTCTATTTTATTGAATTGACACATGCCCCGATTCTTAGCATTTCTTCACCTACGAGAATAATGAGCGGCACAATAAAGCACCGGATATCAAATTATCCGTCATTTTATTGTATTGAGAATTTGTTTACCGCTACCAACTGCATAATGTATGTTATCACTTTATAACAATGAAAGCCTCTGTGTGTACCGAAATTGCCAGTTTTTATTGTAAAAATATAGATTCACCAGTAAATTGTTAACACTTCATTACCCGAAGCCTTAAATTCACCTCACATTACATTCAACTTCCGTGCTCGCGTCTCCCCATTTCGGCAAATTCAGGAAAATAATCACGCTCTCCGCTCCCCATTTCGGCAAATTCAGGGAAATAATCACGGTCTCCGCTCACCATTTCGGCAAATTCAGGGAAATAATCACGGTCTGCGCTCCCCATTTCGGCAAATTCAGGGAAATAATCACGGTCTTCGCTCCCCATTTCGGCAAATTCAGGGAAATAATCACGGTCTTCGCTCCTCATTTCGGCAAATTCAGGGAAATAATCACGGTCTCGCTCACCATTTTGTCAAATTCAGGGAAATAATCACAGTCTTCGCACCCCATTTCGGCAAATTCAGGGAAATAATCACGGTCTCCGCTCCAAATTTCGGCAAATTCAGGGAAATAATCACGGTCTCCGCTCCCCATTTCGGCTAAATCCGGAAAATAACCACGGTCTCCGCTCCCCATGCATTTCGGCGAATTCAGGGAAATAATCATGGTCTCCGCTCCCCATTTCGGCAAATTCAGGGAAATAATCACGGTCCCCGCGCTTCGGCATCTCGACGCGCAGGCGCCACGGTGGCTCAAGCGCAGTTGTTATTCAAGTCTTTTAAGCCACACAACAGAAACATGGCACAGTCGCTCAACCCGGCCCGAGTAGGCTTGTATTTTTGGGTCCTTTGAGCGCTTAATTACAGTCAGTGTCAAAAATATCTACGGAGTGTGGTTTGAATCTCAAATTCCGGTGCCCCGATGGATGTAATTCAACGCAGTCGAGTTCTAGTTGTTCGGGCTTGAAAAGTGTCATTATTAGTGACCCTTGTACGTGACTGCTGCGAGTGCGGTGGACAATCATTTACATGGAACTTTTAAAACATTGGTGAAACTCGTTCATATTGTTTCGTAATTGACTCGCTGTGCAAAAATTGGACACGAACCTCATTTCATTCGCTATTTATGGGTAATTTGAGCGTGAATAAGCGAATTAAATTATTTTCCGGGTAAATAGGAATTGAAGGAATAATATATAATGATATCTAATTGTATATTTCATGACTCCAGTTTCGTAATAACATCGCTTGCTATCATCTCGAACCTGCTCCTGCCGAAACACTCGCTAATAAGCCACAAAAAATGTACAATTTTTTCTGCTCTTGGCAGAGGTACAAAATTACTGAATTATTTACTATTTTAATTAAGCAATCTAGAAAGTCTAGTAAACAACTATTTTATTTTATGATCCGTACAAGATTTCAATTATATAAGAAAACTGAGTGAATGACTGAAATTTTTTTCAAAATTGTGCGACCAAAGCTAGTACGTGAACTTACTGTACGGGCCATAAATCTACATTCCCATCAACAATTTATTCTTGCCTTTTCAGTCAGTAAATCACACATTCCACCTAATAATCACAGGAAAATCTGTGTCTGTTATACGGGTAGAATCAATGATAGCAGAGCAGTTATTTCCATCTTTTGACGCACGTCTGACGCACAAAACACGATGATGGATCGCGGCTCGTGGATGTTCCATTTCCGCCGCCCTCACTCCTCCACCTACTGGAGCTGGAACCTAAAGAGCGAAATATTCTTTAATAAGAGCCTTTATTAATAGTTCCGAAGCATATTTACTCACAGTTTCGTGTAAATATTGAAGTTAAAAAACTCTTAATTTCGTGACTAGTCACTCCAAGCTGAAATGCGTTTCAGAGGCCGCCCCACGGAAGGGCATTTCAGAGGCCGCCCCGCGGGAGGGCATTTCAGAGGCCGCCCCGCGGGAGGGCATTTCAGAGGCCGCCCCACGGGAGGGCATTTCAGAGGCCGCCCCACGGGAGGGCATTTCGAATGTCACCAGCTTCCTAACAGCGGCTGATTTAAGGTCTGTGATATATACTCGGGCTCGGCTTCCATGCTTCTAATTGGGCCCACAGGGCAACATCGAATCAGAAGCTGAAATGACATTGAATTTTTGTTTTTAATTCCGTTCATAATGTAATATAAAATTGATAGCCTCGTCGGAGCATCTTCGGTATATTTTTACATGTGTAGTTGCAATACACGCGGATGAGATTTGTTTATTCAGGGACATGAATGGGTCGAGATGATTCTCGACCCATTACGACTCATGGCTAGGATAACCTTCATCAGGATAACCTTCATAACCTTCATCAGGATAACCTTCATAAGGATAACCTTCATAACCTTCATCAGGATAACCTTCATAACCTTCATCAGGATAACCTCCATAACCTTCATCAGGATAACCTTCATAACCTTCATCAGGATATCCTTCATAACCTTCATCAGGATAACCTTCATCACGGAGAGTTGGTCCTTTTATCTGGGTGAGGACAATTTTGCCCAAGTCGTTGACACGCCCACTTGGTTTTTCAGGACCCATTGACCACTAAGAGTTTATTTTATTTTCTGTTGCCGCGTTCAAATGGTTGTCTTGACCCACTCTCATCTCTGAGTGCAAGCAATATCCTGAGTCACGTGTAGGAGCATATTTTCTGCTTTAAGGAACCACCGCCCAGAATCCGTTCGTGATTTTGAAAATAATATATAATATAAAAACCTTATTTATATTTCATCGAAACCGATGTAAGCCGTTTAGCCTTTTATTGAGCTTGCAGCTCAAAATCATGCAGCGTTGAATATCATTCTTTTAATTTTTTTATTTATAAGGGTACATGCCATCAAGTCAATGCGAGTAATTAGCCAGCAAGTTCACCGTAAAGTATAACTGTTATCGCAGAACTGAGATATCATCAGTAGAAGATCAACAATACAGGGCCAGCAGTGCGCGCCGTTTTGCTGCACCAACATTATGATAATGGGAGCGTATAATGTGGTCTGGTCGTATAGATGTTATATGTTGGCCCACGACATTATTTGGCGCCGAGAATAAGGTAATGGAGTAACACAGCCGGTAATGATGGCAGCACATGTGATGTCTGCACGACTCATGAGTGTAGTGCGACTCAGCACGATGTGAAGGTGCACCGACTCAGCACGATGTGAAGGTGCACTGACTCAGCACGATGTGAAGGTGCACTGACTCAGCACGATGTGAAGGTGCACCGACTCAGCAGCACAATGTGAAGGTGCACCGACTCAGCGCGATGTGAATGAATCGAATAAAAAAAAATATCGCCATAAAAATCGCCATATCGCCATATATCGAAGATATCGCCATATCGCCATAAAATCGAATCCCGAAATGGCGCTGACCCAACAAAAGGGAAGACATGGGTCACCCAACACGAGGTTATACGTGCAGCGCTGTCCAAATTGTACGGCAACAGACACGAATGTCTAAATGTCTACTGCCATCAATAATTTCTAGTACCAATGATTTTACGTTGTGAAACGCAAACCGCGCTTCGGGCGCGATTAATTCAAATTTAGCATCGGTTCAAATTTATCGCGATTACAGAGGCAATTTTGTTTCAGTTCTTTGTACCGCACGCGCAGATACCCGATACGACGTAGCACGGGCGCTTATAGTTTGCCGCTTATGTTATTTTTTACGCGTTTCTAGTTCCGTGGTAGTTTGATTGTACTACGCTGTAGATACGTGACCGTGTGGTTGTACGGCGCTGTAGGAATATAGATACGTGACCGTGTGGTTGTACGACGCTGTAGGAATATAGTTAAGTGACCGTGTGTTTGTACGGCGCTGTAGGAATATAGTTACGTGCCCGTGTGGTTGTACGGCGCTGTAGGAATATAGTTACGGGACCGTGTGGTTGTACGGCGCTGTAGGAATATAGTTACGTGCCCGTATGGTGGCAAGACACTGCATATAACCACAGTTTAGTTATCGTTATGTTACGTGATGATAAAAATCTTTGGATGGGCGGACGTTGCAATTTAATCTGTATCACAAAGCCGCCTTGGTGCGATGGCCATTATTTAAAAGTAAAGTTGCATTTAATTAAAGGTGAAGTCGACGGATGATTTATACTGGACCACGATTGTTGATAATGAAAGGCAAGTGAACGTCATTCATGAGGCTTACATCGTGAGCTGATGCATGGGTGAATAGAAGTTAATGAGTGAAATAGAGAATAAGTGAAAGGAATAGAAAATTGAGTTAAAACTGGACTCCAGGCGATGAGCTATGAAAAGAGATATTCAACGTATATAGCTTCCATAAAAAATAGATAAGAACGATCAATATATGTTTGAATTATTATGCTTATATGGTGAATGATTTCCAAATTCTATCTGAGGCTTGAATTCGAACTCAGCAATCGTGGTTTAAAATGCTGAGTCAAAATAATTGTAATAATGAACCAATTAGTAAGAATCGATGAAATAAAACAGAAAAAAGTTTAACTAAAAAGCTCACAAATGTCTCTATCTGTCATATGAATTTCTATAATAGGAACGAACAAACAAATCCTCCGAAATATCCTATTAACTTTGACTAAAAAATCGCACTGCTAACGACACTCGAATCGAGGGAGTATCATTTCATTGAGTGTTCATAGCTGCTGAACGCCTGTGCTTTCCCGGCCATAATTCCTTGATACACGAGGCTATAAAGCAATAAATTTAACGCTCTAATAAACAACGCTGCCGCTCCAACTTCCACAAATACAGAGCGAGAGTAGCCGAAAAATAAACATTTCAGAAAAAAGTAAAAAATCGCAGCATCTGTGAGTTTTCACATGAAAAAGAATATTTTAATGATTGAACTGATGTTCCGTGTTAAAGTCTATGAAATGGAAAGGTAAAAAATACGATAGTAAATTTGGCAAAAGTTTATACTCTATACTGATCTCTAATTTATTAATTTGTTTTTAAAAATCATTTGATCCGACCCGTAAAATCCAACTCGAGTTCAGCCGGCTAATGGAATTCACATTGGTTCGTCAGACGAATACCAGTACAATTCGTAAAAATATTCAGCAGTTAAATGGGATAAATTTTCCCTTAGACCTGTAAGATCGCTTTTAAAATCAAGAAGGGGACCTTATATCACTAAATTAGATTTATTTACTTATTTGTTTAAAATAAATTAATTTTATCTGGAATTAATTTGATAAAATGCCCTGAAAGTTCGATTTGTCAAACTAGATTTAAAGTTCAAAGCTATGGGTAAAAATTAAGACTAAATCATGCCATTTTAGGACAGAAAAAAGGGCTCCATCTCTTGAATAAATATTTTCAAAGTCTCTTGACTGAACGTGCAACAACCTGAATGTAAAAAAAAAACAGGAAAGTTCTCAATTATTAGGAAGGGGTAGAGTTAACTCTCAGCTGACAGAAGATGAGGTATTATCACATGTTATTATTACATATGCATTAAGAACGCTGTGTGTTATCTATGATGTATGTTGTTCGATTTGATTTTGTTCTGCTTCATATTGTTCGTCTCATAATAGACGAAAATTATATCATATATTCATTCTATCTCTCGTGAATATTCCTCAAAATTTTTGCAACATTTATGCATGAATTTTTTAGTATTTGCCTGTTGCACCCTGCAATACAAATGATAAGTTTAAAAAAATCAATCATAAGCATTGGATGGACTGAACTAATGTTTACTGTACAACTACAATTTAGCAGAGAGGTATTGAACAACATTGCAGTGCATTTTTTACGAACCAAGTTATATCTCAATTACATTTTCCCTTAGTATTTAACACTGCAAAATTAATCGGTTATTTCTCACAAAAGAAAAACCCACTGTCTATTTTCCATTCAACAACATGAAAGACAATAATATCTATCGGTGAATATTTTCCTTGCCTGTAAAACAATGTACTTCTTCCAAACGGCTCCACTTCCGTAGACAACTCATTCTTTGATGATAAACGCCAGAAATAAAAATTCCTAAAAATTTTTGAAAGCAACAATGGAGTCTCTATAAAACCAAAGATTTATAGAAGCTCCGTATCAGGACATGTTTCTTTCAACTATCAGCAATTAATACGAATTGGCTTTTATCTGTGAGAAATATTCTAGTCTACGAATTGTTTGCAATGATATCGATATAAAACTTGGACCGAGTGTAGGCTTTGCTATAGTGAAGCTCGCTGCTCTAATTGAATGAGGCCTTCGACGCGAAACCAAAATAAAAACTCGGAGTATGAGTTTATTTTGCTGCAGTACTAAAGTATTGGAGCGAAACTCGGAGCAATATACCTTAGTGGAAAGAATTATTTTGAATTGCGTAGGTACTGAGTCTTACAATGATGTTTTTTGTTGATGTTGAGTCATACACTGATATCTCGTATAGGTTGGCATTGAGTCTTACACAGACGTCTTGTGTTGATATTGAGTCTTACACTGAGCTCTCGTGTAGGCATTGAGTCTTACCCTGACATCTTGTGTTGATATTGAGTCTTACACTGATACAGTCTTACATGCACAGACGTCTCGTGTAGGTATTGAGTCTTCCACTGACGTTTTGCGTTGATATTGAGTCTTACACTGATATCTCGTATAGGTTGGCATTGAGTCTTACACAGACGTCTCGTGCAGGTATTGAGTCTTACACTGACGCCTTATATTGAGTCTTACACTGACGTCTCGTGTAGGAATTGGGTCTCACACTTACGCCTCCTGTTGGCGTTGCTTCTTACGTGAACTTATGGCATCAAAACCAAATTTTTTCAAGTGGAAGTGGTCTGAAAACCAATATTTGTAATGTATTAGTTAAATATTTAGACACTATTACCTTAAATTGAGAAATTTAAAATAATAGTGTAATAGGATACAATTAATGTTGAAACGTTGCAGCGTTTAATGCAGCAAATACATTTGGAATGCGTGAAAATGTAAATAGATTTAAAGCTTCTTTGAAGCAACAAGAAACAAAAATATATTGGCTAAATAAGCACTAAATTTGCAAAATAACTATAAAATATTAAAGTAGGGGATGACAAAATTTTCTCATACTCAAATGACTGAGGCAATTTGCAGAATAAAAAATTTACAGTTTCCTCATTAGAACGCATTGAAAAAGATGCAATTCATTTGTACTTAATTTGCGAAGGCTGAAAGTCTGGCGCTCGCTCTTCAGAAGCGGCAAGCCCTACAAAATTGAAGCCATTGAAGAGACTGGGCCGTTGAATGCGCGACGCAGTTGAAGAAGACTGAAAAATTCCTAGTCTAACTCACTTTTATTCATTCAGTGAGAAAGAGAGGTGAAGAATAAAGAACTTCATTAAATGGAGAAGGGATCAGAGGAGAATTATTTAATCGAACTCATGGCTTGGTGAGTGCCATGAGGCGTTGCAATGAGAATTCGCACAATACGAGAATTTCTTATATATAAATTCCAAGAAATATTGAGAATGCTTGCAGCAAGTCTGTATAGTGACTAATAAAGCACCGATACGTGACATAAAACAGGCAGTTATTTATAATAGCTACTCGTAATTAATCCCTAGAAACTGGAATTTTGGCCATCCGCTTATTGGAATCCTTCCGTTCATATGACGCTACAAAATGTGAAGGTGATCTGGTGCATGGGAGTCGGTGTGGATGATTGAATTGAGACCACGTGTACACACGTCATAAAACTGCGATTTAATTGTTCTCAAAGCGGCAATATGTGTACTTACAACTCCGGACTTAATCAAAAATGAGTGTGTCGTATTAAAAGTGTGTCATGTTAAAATAATATTAATAACTGAACTGAATGTAGACCATACTGTATTTAATGGCTTGTAATAGCGTCTAACAAATTTAAAATATCGTATTAAGCCGTACTCCGAACCGACGTAATATGAATAAATGGATGATAGTATTTACAAAATTATAATCATATTGCTTTAAAATCCTTCAATACCTGAACGGCCCAAAGCAGCACGAGCGGATAATTCATCGGTACAAACAATGCAGTTTTTGCTGTTTTTACAAACAAGTAACAACGACAAAAATATTTCCATGTGAGCCTTAATCACTTAATGTAATATACCGTTGCCTTAATACTCTTGAAACTTCTGAAATTCTTATTCGGAAGATCTCAACTAGAGAAATTGATATTCAATATGGAATTAAAGAGCGAGCTAGAATAACATTCAGTTCTCGAAGAAAATTCACCAAAATTGTTTGTCGAAGAGCGAAACAACCCAAGTTTTATCGTCTATACATAAATTTATATATCATCGTAGCAATGATCGAAATTTGCTTGCACAAATCTAGATTAAATATTGCACGACTCTTTAACTGTCAACAATCTCTAAGAAAAATTTAGATTCAATAGTAAGCGATTCTTTTAGTGCCAAAATTTGCTATAGGAAAAATCTGAAAGACGCTATTCAAATACTGACATGGTTCGTTAGGAACATATATAGGTGCCATATTAAACCATTCTATTATTGCCAAAATTCGCTATAAAAAGTCTACGAATATTACTATACGTCACTCAATTACTGCCCAAATTTACCAGAACAAACCAATGTCCAATACTGCACCACTTTATTACAGCCAAAATTCGGTATAAAAAATCTACGAATATTATTATTACTCGTTTACTACCCAAATTTACCAGAACAAACCAATGTCCAATACTGCACCACTTTATCACTGCCAAAATTCGGTATAAAAAATTTGCGAATATTACTACGTTACTCAATTACTGCCAAATTCTCCAGAACAAACCAATTTCCAATACTGCACCACTCTATTACCGCCGCTGCTCATACGCTCGTCATAGTCGCTGCTCACGGCCCTGACGCTTGTATTGGAAATCGATTCTACGATGCATCTAATAACGATGACAAAATTGATACTTTTCACTAAGCAGCATTGTGTTCGAGCGCCGTGATCGGAAATACGTTCGACGCACTTGAATGACTTTTGACTGGTTGCTTCTAATTAAATTTACAGTAGTCTGTCATTGCTATACATGTTTGGTATGTTGTCTGCCATAGCTACCTGTTCGATATGTAGTTTGTCGTAGCTATATGTTCGATACGTCGTCTGTCGTAGCTGAATATACGTACATGTTTGATAACATCTCAACACGTTTCGGATATTGAGATGAACAACATACGGGGAAAATGAATGATTATTGAATACCAAGTATTTATTATTAAATGATAATTTACGACAGATTACATATTTCTCGATTTATATCCATATTACTAGTATTTTATGGCGTACCTAAGATTTGTTTTCAATTTCGACATGTTGCAGCAATTTTTCAAAGCTCCAAATTTGTTCAAATTTGTTCTCAAAATGATACTCAACAAAATGAGCCAGTCTTTGTCCAAAATGCAATGCACATTTTTGCCCTTGTATGTGTCATGCAATTACTCACTTTGACCCGGCAAAATGTCGTGTGCTAGTGCGACTTCTGCTTTCTGTTCGTGCAGTGGGTAAGAAAGTGTGTCAATATTTTTACTATATATGACACCTTAATTTTTATGAGTGATCCAGGAGTCCATTTTGAGTAATAGAATTTCGATCCTAAAACAAATCCAAGCATCAGGTTATTACACATTTTCTCGTTGTTATGGAGGAATTTGGTAGTTAGGAAAGCAAATGATAAGCAGAATGATTCTCTCAGCTTGATCACCCTTCGGCTTTGCTATTTTTGCTGTTGGTCAAGTGTTTCAAGACTCCAAACGAAAGAAGGAGCAAAAGTTAATTAAATTTTTTCTAAACTTTGTTAATGAAATTTTAAAATTAGTTATTTTTATAGGGGTTTACCATGCACAATGAAAGCACATTGACGCAAGGGAGAAGCATATAGGATAAAAGCGAAGGATCAATATTAAGGATAAAGAAGCATCACGTTAAATATTAGTAACTTTCTGCAATATAGGAGCAGGAATATAGTAAGTTCGGTCAATAGGCTTCTGCTAGATTGGCACCAGGCTGGTGCAGTAGGTCAGAAAGTTGTGCGGAGTGAGTCGCTAGTTTTGGGCAAGTGCAGCCAGGGGTCGATAGCAGCCCATAAGACAGCAGCAACCCCTGCATGGCTGACGTTAATTTGACGTCTTACGCGTGCACCAAATAAACGCTGGGAATCTGGGACGCAAGTTACGCTCGAGCGCAAGCCCTGCATCTCGTCTCGCGCATCCAAATAAACGCTGGGAATCTGGGACGCAAGTTACGCTGGAGCGCAAGCCGTGCATCTCGTCTTGCGCATCCATGGCCAAACTCAACTCGCGCATCCATGGCCATCTCGTCTCGCGCATCCATGGCCATCTCGTCTCGCGCATCCATGGCCAAACTCAACTCGCGCATCCATGGCCATCTCGTCTCGCGCATCCATGGCCATCTCGTCTCGCGCATCCATGGCCAAACTCGTCTCGCGCATCCATGGCCATCTCGTCTCGCGCATCCATGGCCATCTCGTCTCGCGCATCCATGGCCAAACGGGCCATACTTTCAAAACTCGCTAAGTGAACGTAAGTACTTACGCTCTATTTTCTTGTCTATGATTGGTGGATTTTTCTTGAAAGGCCGTCAATGATTGGCTGATGAACTTACGATTTCTTAACTTTTTTGAAAGTATGGGCCCAGAAAGGGTGGAAAGATGAAGCCACGGACATGAGATAGAATCAGATCCCGAGTAACGCTCCAGCATACAGATCACGCCTTCCACCTCGGGCTGTGCTTGAGGGAATGAGTCCGGAGATGATAAGCAAGTCACGAGGCAAGCAAAGTTCAGGCTAGAAGATCACCTGTTTTGGATTTTAATATTATTTGCAAGAGTGTGTGGATAAGTGATACAGTGTAAACGGTCCTAAATGGTGCACTGTATATTGAATTCAAACGAAAATATACTCATTTGATCTAACTGTATTATATATGGTCTACAGACCACAGCTTCATAAATGCTCCGTGCCAGTTCCGTGCTAGCTGTCTTTTGAATTATTCTTGCTTGGCGTATCGGTGAATTCTGATGAATGCACTTCCCTAACATCGAACCTGAGCTGAAATCAGCAACTTTCTAGGACGAATTGGTAATAATGAATAACGAAGGACTTCCTAATATTTTAATACTTCACTTCACGTAGCTGGGATGTCAGAGAGCGGATATTCGTCATGAAATCCGTGCTCAGTTCTCACATGGGAAAGTTCCTCTCATGAGCGTATATTAGTGAGATGTTATCTTTGGTAGCACGGGTTTTATTAAAGAGAGGTTGTTTTTAAGATGATCATCTCTTTTCACCTGTTTTTAGCGCATTTTCTATTTCCTCATTTATGGAAAAAAGGCACTATTGTGCTCGTCATGTCCGTCTGTCTGCCCGTCTGTCCGTCCATCTGTCCGCCCGTCTGTCCGTGACTTCACGTTTTTGTCGACAAGAAAATGCGCTCTGTATCACTCCCTGCAGTGAGTACTGAGTTATGTTTTTTCATAATTGCATGTGTCTTAAATAGTTCAAATACTGTGGATTTATTCCAAGTTAATAGCTGAATAAGCACTGAGAACTTTAGATTGTGATCTTCTGTACGACTTGAGTTGGGCCGAACCTACTTAGTAAAGGAATCCCATAGTAACTAACCAAGCCAGTGTGATGTCATGCGGGCGTGAACATGAGTCTTAAGAAACCCTTTAGCTTCAGCGCATATCTTTTTCGCTGATGTTTGAGTAGGAAACTGAGGTGGGTAAGGCATGCGATTCGAAGCATCTCAATATAATTGCGATTGTAGATTAATATGTTTTTTTAGTTCTTTAATTGTCAAAACCAAATTTTGGAAATTGATTGCATAATCGTTGATGCTTTGGTGCAACTAAATTCTCGCTAACATGCCTGAAATTTAACCCGAATTGAAATTAGCCGGGACTGCTCTAACTGATTGAATTCCAATCGCTTGCAGAAATTCAATTTCCATTATTTGGCGAAAACTTTATATGCAGAATTGGATTTGTTTACGTCGCTGACTTTATTATAAATGTTCATTTTATTATTTTAATCCAGGTTTTAATTGCTTGCATAAATTAATATTGGGCCTGATTAGCTACTCCATAATTGATCATAGAAACTCTAGGGACGAGCTCGCAAAATTATAGGAAGTAAATCAATGCAAATATTGAGTGAGATTTCCATCGCATTTTGCGCTGCATTTCAGCTCCTAATGAGCCGTGAGTGCAGCGCTCGTCGCCGCTCATTCATATCCACGAGTAGAGGATGAGCATCCGTAGAAAAATCTACGGGTCAAAAGTTCCATACAGCGACTCACTTTTTCCACGTAGCACTGTACGCTTCTGTTTCTGGATAAAGTGGGTCAGAATGACCCAATTAAGGGAAAAAATTGCATATCCACGTACGTATTTGGAAAAATCCTCACCTAATTCGATTACGCGTAGTTTTTATAGGGGCGTGTCTAATACTGCGAGATATTTTTCTCCATATTCATGACTTCTGCGAGATTTTTTTGGGCTGAAGCTAATAATTATCTTCGTGCTTATACTTAGGAGAAACTAACGTAGATAATACGATTACATATTATTTTTGGCATCAAGTTAGGTGTCACTCATTCAAGAGCGATTTGAGTTCACTGCATAGGATTATAAGGATCGCATAGTAGAAAAATTGATGTTCACGTATATAATAGTTTAGCTGAATTAAAATCTTGCGATCTAAATCCCTTCTAGGGACAGGAAGATATCGTTTCACATTTCACCTTGCGGAACATTCTAACAAAAAGCGCTCACTGGGAACGCTAAGCAAAAGCTGGAATAGTTTCGCTGTGACCATCGCATGGAAAGGTGATGTCGTTTGCGGAGAGTTCATTAAGCTGCGACCTAAACTGTACGAGGCAATTGCCTGTAGTCCAGCCCTTAACAAAGGCCTAAAACAAATGAATGCCGTGACTTCTTTTTTAAAGCACCTGAATACATTGCCTCGACAGCCACAATAGAAAAACTGCCAACATAAAATTTTTTCACTACACGACCGAGTCTAAACACAGAGGCTTGAAATTGTTCAAAATATTCGTTGCATCTCAAACTAAACTAGTATTCTTCAAAATATTTGAATGATTAATTGGATAATAATTACTTAGCATCATTTTGGGCCAAAATTAGCATAAAATAAAAATACTCACAAAATTCTAAGCTCATTATTTCTTTTAATTTTTTACAACATTTTTGTGAATTTTTAAGAGATATCTTCATTCCGGATGCGTGATAAGGACAACAGAACGAGGCTGCAGGACGGCACCTCACAAACAGGCATTGTTGGGTCTCGTCTACTGGCCAGATCTACAGGCCCCTTTATGCAGCGACGTTCAAAAAGAACTTGGGTTGTACATTTGAAGTGAATTAGATGCGGACGATTAGGCACGCCGAGCTCCGTATAGCATTGGGCATTTAAGCGACAAAATTAACGCGCAATTTCTACGGTCGTGAGGTTAAATGGAAGAAGCAACAAAGACTTGTGATGAGCGCCACGGGGATGGTGACATGAATACTAATTCTGGCCGAGTTGGGAAGCATCATACGAATAAATCCTTTGGCTTTTTTTAAAAATAATTACCCACTAAAGCTCTTTTCTCCTAACCACTTGTTTAGAGTAATGTGCTATTAAAAATATATTAAATTCCGCGGATATTTTTTTTCACATGAAGCGGGTTCTTCTCTATTTTACCAAATTTTCGCTTTTACTTTACTTCTTGTTGTTCGTCTGCTACAAATCTTATAAACGATATTTAACACACTTCTACCTGTCCACTCGATCGGAAATTTTGCACACTTGCGTAAAATCGAACACAATGCATGAGTCAGTTAAAAAATTACAAAATGTAATTTTTTAATATTTAAAAATATAATAAGAAATTCATTGTACGTGTGTAACATCGGAGACACCGGCATCTTTAGAAGTGTACACGGTCTTTAAAAAATGCTTCTTAAATGCATATTATTATATTACTATCAAGCTCTGGCGACGCGATTCCAGCCGTAATCGGCGCGAAGGAAAATCAATAGAAAATTTGTTCATTTTGAAGAAAGATTTGACCATCAAGTTGAAGTTTCATCGTGAATTATATCGAGTGTTAGATCTTTTATAAAAATACAATTGATTTTTGTTGATGGATTATTATTTTCGTCTGCTGTAGCATAGCAATTTCTTGTTTTCAACTTAGCAATGTGATGGAGGAAATAGATTTGTACAGACGAACATTTTGTTTAGTGAATTAATTTCACTCGATAATGATGTACCCCTTACGTATTGCCAAAATGTAATTCCAACGTTTTGGTTATGATTGTAATTTCCCAAAAGTATCCCAGTATAGTAGGATACCAGATATAAAAGTATCGAGTAAAAGTATTTTAACATATCTTGTATAGATTTGAACTACAATACACTATATTCTACACACACACATTGATGATATTTTTACGTCAAAATGTCAAGAAAGACACGTTTATTATGCTATATTCGATGGCACGCAGAGGGCAAGTCTCCCGTTCACTTGACAGTCAATTTAATTTGCACTGTTACTGAAGTTGGGTCGGCTTGGTACGTAAGTTCAGGGCCAGTAACGCGCGTCGGAGCGTCCACTGTCAGACGTCTTGTTCGATCCAATTTACTAATGACAACCTTTCAATTTAGCCTCCAGGAGCCAGAGAGTAATATATCCAAATTCAAATGGGGAATGAATGGCTCTAAATTTAGATCTGACAAGAACCAAATCTAGACAAGTCGTGATTAAATGGATTCAATTACCGTGTTCGTGTAGAGGTCATTTCAATTACCGTGGGTAGAGGCTTTGAAAGTTAACATTAAAAGTTTCAAAATAGTAGACTATAATAAAATATCTCGTATATTTACATTCAAAGAATTCGTTCATTCTACGCACCTGTTTCTCCTACGAATTATCGATACATCAATAGAAGATTCCTTGATAAATCGGCGTAATAAGCAACCAAATTTCATATCTCACCGAAGCCTAAATTATTTTTGCAGCGAAGTTTGCCTTTCACCCTGGAGCTGATAGCAATACACTTTGAAATAACCGTCAATGCAGCAGAAATTTGTCCAAAAGGGATTAGGATTAGGATTGAACATTAGGATTTTCTGGATTAGGATTGAACCTTTTTTTCCTCCAAAACTGATCATTATTCATGTCTGTATATTGTCAAAAATTACGCTGTTAGTTCCTTAGCCTTCCTGGCAAGGACGTACAGTTTAAATTTTGATAGAAATAAGCGAGAAAAGGATGTGGTCAGGCGGAGAAAAAGACTGGATGGGGTGGGAGAAGGACAGGAAGGGACAGGAAGTACATCGCGAACTTTTCAGCAAACAAATTATTTACCGGATAAAAACCAGTCACTTTTGTTCCGACGGGAGTTTGCATGCATATTCCCAGGCGATGACAGAAAGGCGGCCGTCTGTAAGGCGGCCGTGGGGCGACTATTTCATCAAGGTAAGTGCCAAAACTCTACGCCCGGCGAGAGTGTGTCGAGAGACGAGATGCGCTACGGTTTGCAGCCAGTCACAGCTAACCGAAACTCTACGGCCGCAAAGTTGATGAGATGGCAACCAAAACAGAGCTCAATGCTCGCCAAAAACCATCTCGAAAATACACAACTTGGCTACGTAAAAAAACGGACAAAAACATCCAGCTTACTTGCTCAAAAATACGCGCTTGATGACAGTGAGTTTCCTCAACTTTGAATTTTCTAGAAGCCGTATATTCTCCTCGGGCGTCTTACTCTCCTTTAAGTTTTCGTTACATTTGCATGAGTAAATGTTGTGGAGAATGCATTCATACCCTTTTTATTTTTGTTTGTCAAATAAATTTGAAAGTTTATGTACTCAACGCTGAACGCTTTATTAACGAAGCCATTATATTTATTAGATTGGCAGGCTTTATTAGATTGGCGATGATTGAAAGTGTCAATGTTGGCAAATAATAACTAACTAATTTGAAGCTTAATTACTCTTACGAAAGAGTATGTGTGTTCAGCTCAGTATAGTTTACATAAACGTGAATTATGTCATCGTTGAAATTCAGCAATGAATTAATTAGAGTATTTTCCTGTTTCTTTTGAACACTAACTGGCTAATTGCACACAAATTCAATGCAAGAACTTCGAGCCTTACACCATCGTAACGTGTGACATGCTTTCTCTGACTACTGCAATACAGTTTTAGTCTGGGTTACCAATTCTTTATATATATAATATAGGTGCACTGAAATTTTTTCAACTGGTCACTAAATATATAATAGTAGGTTAAGCGACTGCAGGTTTGATGATGACTACAGGTTTTTGACAATCATGCTCATGCAAATGTTCATTCACTTTTTTTTTTATTATCTCAAACCATTTGAACGCAGAATAATTTGAGAAGCTACATTGAACTTTTGAAATGATCTACGGAAGCGGGACTTAGCATTCAACTTTCATTTTTAGAAGACATTATAAAACATAGATATTCTATAATTAAAGAAGCATGAAGCAATTTTTTCCTGACACAATTTATCCATCAATGTTGAGTTAAATTTTCAAGAATGCTTGATATGCCATCTGAATGAAAATTCGCTTCACGATCTTAGCGGGACATGATTTGGGTATTGGAAAGTTTGAGCGTAACTAGTGTGTTACCATAATTAATGGCTTATTGCAGAAATATAGTTTAATTTTGAACTCAAATTCATATTCATTTAATCCGCTATAGCATGCAGTGTTAAAAACAATGTTATTTTCAAAACTACTCCTCATGAGTACAAAGTTTCAACAAAAAATCAAGAATGATGCGGCAGACCGACGTCTAGTTCCCCGTTATATGTAAATAACTCGTGTATTGTTTGCATATTTTTGCACCACTGGTGTCAACCTTGACTTGACAGTGTGGAAACATTACATTTCATGCGAATTTCGACCGGATGACACACTCCTTTCTTTCTGTTTTCGTATCGTGATAACCCTGCACACGTGTAGCACAATCAAATTTTATTTTTTCCGGCTAGAAATGAAATGTCCTAGAATATTTACGGCCTGGTGTTGACGTTCGCTCCCACCATTTCAATATTGGGGGTAAACTTGGGCAGGTTTAGGCAAGCCACTCCAGTCGGGACGGCTGCTACGGGCGTCGTGTTTACCTTCAATTGAGTGACGACAAAAGAACGGCCGCGGCAGCTCACGAGCGACAGCAGCACGCTTCTCGCTCCACGATAGCTGCCATGCAGCGCATGCCACCACACATTGTATGCCATCATTCACTGTATGCCATCACACATTGTGTGCCATCATTCACTGTATGCCACCACACAACGTATACGCCTTTACACGCCGTATGCAATCACACGCTGTATGCCATCATTCACTGTAGGCCATCATTCACCGCATGCCACCACACACCGTATACGCCTTTACACGCCGTATGCAATCACACGCTGTATGCCATCATTCACTGTAGGCCATCATTCACCGCATGCCACCACACACCGTATACGCCTTTACACGCCGTATGCCAACACACGCCGTATGCCATCACACGCTGTATGCCATCACACATTGTATGCCATCATACACTGGATGCCATCACTCACCGCATGCCACCACACGCCGTATACGCCATCACACGCCGTATGCCATCACACGCTGTGTGCCATCATTCACTGTATGCCATCACTCACCGTATACGCCTTCACACACCGTATGACTTCCCACATTGTATGTCATCATTCGTATGAGTTGTTAAACTCTTAACAATCGCTTGTAATATAAACAAATTTGGCGGTAAAACACTGTGGGAAAAATAAAGCCAACATTTAAATTTTAGCCAGCATAGTCTCGATAGTCGAGTTGCTAGTGATGCGGCCTGGTAATCTCATAAAAAAGGTTTGATCCCCAGATTTGTCGGGCATATTACAAAGACAATCCATTAGAACGAATTAAAAGTTATTAATTCTATTCGAAGTATATCTTTCATCGACATGAAGAATATTAATTCATAGTGATTACGTTGATTGCGATATACCCTTTGCAGAGTTTTAAGAATTGTGTAACGAGATGCATAAAGTACTATATATTCATTCATTCATTCTACATTAAGTTTTTTCGAAGCATCTGTCAACAGACCTTATCAAAAGCTTGAATTTGTCTCACAAATAGATTTTTATTCGAGTATTGTGTAAAATCAGACCTTATCGACTCCAAAAACCACCTGATGAATCACGACAAGTTTCTTGAACTTTAGAATTAACCATCTACAATTAGTAATGCGATGCAACAGCTGTACAAAGTTTTTTATAGGAACTATTCACTTATCTGTAAAGGCAGAATAAGCAAACACTCCGGCTCGTCTTGCATGCAGTCTTCCACTGTAGCGCTTTCTGCACCATAGGGAATTGGTCTTACCCTTGGTGCTCGACTCTTATTCTTTCCTTTAGTTAAGCTCTTTGCTCTCTGCAGCAATTACTCTTTCTGGACCGTGGTGCCACACTGCACCATATCACCACAGCCCTCACCACACCACAGCAGACCACCACAGTTGCATCACCCTTCTCTTGGATGACCGCATGAGTGATGGTCCGTTAATGCCCAGAGAATTACGCTCAAAATGGAACTTTCGGCAGCGTCTTGCCTCTCTATTTTTTTCCTTTTCCCAGAGAAGAGCAATGATTCGTGCGCCGCTAAGGCATAAAAGGGCAGAGCCTGACCTGCTTATAATACATCATACGGGAGGCCAGCGCTTATGAGGAGACCATTCGTGACCATGGAAATATCGGGGCAACTTAGCCCGGACTTGCTAGCAAATGCGCCGAGGCAGGAGCTCAATCACAAGCCAACAGAAAAAATAAATAGAAAGTCGTGGCTCCTGCCACGAATTGTCTCTAAAGAAATTTTTTCTGAATAGGAATTTTTTCGGAATACGAATTTTTTCGGAATACGAATTTTTTCTGAATACGAATTTTTTCTGAATACGAATTTTTTCTGAATACGAATTTTTTCCTGAATTTATATTATTATGCAGGTTTATTCTGAACAGAAAGAAATTCAGAAAAAAGTTCAGCATAAAAACAGGAAAGTTATTTTGTGTTTTGCGAATATTTTTGCGTGCACTGTTTTATCGTTATTTGCCGAAGAGTTGATTTCGTTTCAATTTATGTGGAGTTTAAGTTTATTCAAAATTTCTACCTGCCACAAAAAGGCTAAAGTGAAAGGACAAAACGGGGGCTGAATTTCTTGCATTTCTCGTGAACTCTGACAACTGCAGACCTCGAAATCGTTGGCTGATCCACCGAAATCTCGAAACTGATTGCCTGGCAGCCTGAACGAATGTGACCGCTTCGCCAGTGCCTACAGTTCATAGCTGAATAAACTGCAGCGTTTCTATCAAGATTGTGGGGCCAGCGCATACGTGATATTAATCGATGATCGTGATATTAATCGATCGATTATTAATACGTGATGCTTCTTATCTGCATGGGTCAATTTAGTATGCTTCATTTCATATCAGTTCTAAACTGTGTCTGGATTCTTTATAAACATGTTTTAATATAGGTCGTCCAAATTTAGTAATCATTAATTTAATATAGCTCAGGGATGGTTCCACAAAACGAGCACCTGTAGTGTTTCCTCGAAAGTTGAATTTTCAGATAAAATAATTTGGCTTGAATATCTGACTCAGCATTTATTGTAGTATGAGAATTCAAAAATTGTAAGTTTTCAAAAGAAGTGAACAGGAAACGTAGCGTTAGCCATTGACTAATTATTTTTCGTACAGAAACACGGTAAAAACTCTTTATTTCGAAGAAATTTCAGCAACAGAGTCGGTAGTGAACATGCGCGAGAACTTCTGCTCTAGAAGTTCTTTAAAGTTTAAAGTGTAAAATGTGTTCCGTTGGTGCGGGCTGCCATATTACAATTCTATGAAACTTTCAGTTTCCATTTTCTTGCGGGAACAAATTCGTTATTTACGACCCTGGTCGCAGGACTGGTCACACAACACCTTGAGTTGCGATGTTTTATAGTGCAAGTCTTAAGACTGCAGCGCAAAGCCTCTGCTTTATTTGGCTTGTTTATTTGCAGTGTCTTAAAGGCTTAAGTTCTAACCAGCGAGAAAGGATGTACGACAAACAAGTTCTAGCTGAGCTCGACTTCGGAAGCGCGATACTTGGCACTCTTTCCTTAGCTCGTAAAATACACGGCCGTTCTCTTGAAATTCAATAGACATCTTTGGAAATTCTTAGTTCATTTTTCCCGGCGTTGCATGTCAAGAAGATTTATTTGAGATTTCTTTATCGACGGAGGGCAGAAAACAATGAGGCCGGGCTCTCCGCTAACGAAACTTAATCCGCGCCTCACAACAAAACACTCGAGCAGCATTCCTTGCCTGAGCTTTTTGTGGGCCCGAGGCAAATATTTCTAATGCTGGAGACTTGGTAGCACGGCAGCGTTGTCGTGTCGGCTCCTAATGAACTTTGCTCTGATATTGCACCAGCAACATGGACGGCTCTCGGCTCGACGCTCGTTTTAAAACGTACTCAAAGTTCTCCCTTATACCTGGTGTATTCCCAAGACTTTTGAACTGGAGTTAATTCCAACAAAGAAAAATATTAACATAAATTGTTTTGCTTGAGCTCGATTTTATACTTCCACATATACGAAAATGAAATTTGCGCAAGCTACTCACTTACATACAATTCGCATGAAATTCATAAATATTGTTGCATTGTAATATTTATGAGGCAAAAGTCACTACTATAAATTCAAATCACCTTCACTCTTAGTATGAGCGCAACCTGACAGTGGTTAGAAGCATCGTATCATCTTTACGTTAATTTTCTACAAATAATTTCTGCGCCAAGAGTAGCTTGCTCTTCGTGTGGGACTCTTACATCATAAAAGAACTGAAGTTTGTTTGATGTTCCACATAGAGAGCAAATTTACGCAATTCTCTAAGTAGCTTTCAGGCTATTAAGTTCATTAGCACAAGACTTAGTAGTCCACTTAGCAGGAATATGTCTGGCAGCATCTAGAACCTTGCGTCGAGTTTTACAGTACACGATTTGTATGCTGTTTTAAAAGCCACTGAAGACATCAATAGTGAGTGGAGGCAGTCATGACTCGGCGTTCACTCTTAAAACATGCAGCAATTCTAACATGCATTTGACGTTCGCATTATTCAGGGAAAAAATATGAAGATGCATGCAATGGCAATTCCTCAGATTTTAGAGTCCATTAAAAACTCTGCACATTTTCTCAATTATAAACATTAGTGACGTTTTTGAAATCAATGTTTCACTCATTTATGCACAAGTAGTAGATAGTCATATACAGTAATACGATCAAGAGCAGCATGGCTGACGGTACGAGGTAGAAAATTTCATATTTTACAACGCAGAGAGTGAAATGGTTTGTGACATGGAAATAGACTCAAGGCCTACATATTTCTTCAAGAAGACATATAATTTAAAAAATATAAGTCAGTACTCACTGCAGTGAGTGACAGAGAGCTCATTATCTCGTCGACGAAAACGTGAAGTCACAGACGGACAGACAGACAGACGCACAGACGGACATGGCAAGCACAATAGTGCATTTTTCCACAAATGATAAAATGCAATTAAAAATGAAGACACGCGATGCATGGAAATATTGTCATGCATACAGAATGTGTCAAAGCTTCGATTCTCGGAGCCGAAATCGTCGCGAACACCGGCGCGCTTCAAAAGAACATATCGTTTCTTTGATGCTGGCATCATTGAGATCCATCATTGCTTCTCGCACCAGGTAACATTGTCGAAATCAAAGGAATGATATTTCCAATAAAACTTATAAGGTATTATACCGTCACTGTAAAAAATAGGTTATGCAAGTTTCCTGAATAGATGTGAACAATTTGACTGAAAATGTTTCCCTGGAAACCTCAGGACATAAAAAATAAAAATGCGTTAAAAATCAACTCCCTGTACTCAATGTATGACATTAATTGTTATCCCTTGAGACTAATCAAAGCTTTTCTTGTTTTGAAATTTTATAACACCGTATCAGTTTTTGGATTAAATATTATTCTTCTCTGAGGCTATTTGAGATTTTGGTGGGAAATCAGCAAGCAAAGATTTCGTAAAAATTGCAGGGTAGCGCTCCAACTTCGAGCAGATAAATGCAGTGCGAAAATTTATCCGATAATAATTTCTCGATTTCGAAATGACGATAAATCATCATCATTATTATCATTATTATTATTATTCTTCTTATTGTCTTTCCTATTACTATATTAATTATTATTATCAAGAGTATAAAAGCCCCAACATTGCCGTACTCACCGGCGATGACGATGCGAGCTGTGCGAGGCGAGACGCGCGTGTCGCCTGTGACAGCGTCGCGGGTGCGACAGGCGTAGAGCGCGCGACTGTCGCCCGCCACCACAGGCGACACGAGTAGTTCGCCGCCTGGGAGCATCACGTGTCTCTCGTCTGTAGAAAAAATATAACTCAGTACTCAGTGCAGTGAGTGACAGAGAGCGCATTTTCTCGTCGACGAAAACGTGAAGTCACGGACGGACAGACAGACGGACGGACAGACGGACATGGCGAGCACAATAGTGCATTTTTTTCCATAAATGAGAAAATGCGCTAAAAATTAATTGAGAAAAATAGGCATAATATCAAAGGGCGAACAAGATGTGGGAATGTTAACGTCTCCTGTAATTGGAAAGAACATTTGAGAAAAACTGGCTGAAACTCAACATTATATAATTTTGTGGTGCAGCGTCGTGAAAAGAGATGAATATTTATTATGACTTCAATCGTCATTGAGTTAATCTATGCTATATAAATATTAATTATAATGCACTAATGATGAAATACTATGCTTAGGCGTAATGGCCATCATGAATAATATTATTGAGATGCAATATAAACAAAATGTATCAAATGAAAGGTGACATGATGAATGTCAGCCGACACTTGTATTTATTCCGTCCATTCAGTAACATGATGGTACGTTGTTGTCATTAAACTGTTAATTGTTGTTACATTTTTTGCTGCTATTCTTCTTTTTTTGTTGTTTTAATACTTGCTGAAAAGAACAAGTTCCACATACTTCATTCAAAAAACTGGAAAGACTTCAGTTGAGTGCAACGTAAAAAGTATTCTCATTCCTTACACGCTAGGTGTGTTGTGCGTCAAGATTTTTCCTATAAAACGCTTTATGTTCACGGCAGTTTCTCTCCATTAAAGTCTGGCTCGTTACTTTTTTTCCACGTGCTAGGGAGCAACAGTAAATTCCCTGGCAATGCTGGCTCTCGTCTTGATTATTTTTGCGAATAAGGGAAAGGTTTTGCATGCTGACACGAGGGTGAACTGCGAGGGCATAAATGAGGGCACACAGAATTGTCAGAGGGTTTGTTGCTTGTCTTTGTTTGATCTCTAAACGAGGTTCGTTTGTAGTAGCAACCGTTTGCACGTCGACGCTTTTTGCTCTAATGCCACTTGCGCCCGACAGACGGAGCTTTTCGTGACGAAAAATGCACGGCGTTAGCTTCAAATGTATTCTGTATTGGATTTCAGTGAGACGAAATATGCAGAGTTACTGAAATGAATCGTAGACAACGCTTTGGTTTGAACGATAAAATCTACGAAAGAATTATTGAAAAGAAGTGTATTGGTTCATAAACGAATTGGAGACAACGCTTTGGTTTGAGCGATAAAATCTACGAAAGAATTATTGAAAAGAAGTGCATTGGTTCATATAAATGAATTGGAGGGAATGAATGAAAGAAGTGCATTGGTTCATAAATGAAACGGAGACAACGCTTTAGTTTGACCGATAAAATCTACAAAAGAATTATTGAAAAGAAGTGCATTGGTTCAACATTGGTGGTCGTCACTGCAAATCAAATGAAGTTGGTGTTAACGATCACCGAGGATGTAAAGTGTAAGGGATGTTATCAAAGAATTAATGGAGATAATGCACTAGAATAAGCAGCCCATGCGCTAAGTATTACAAAAATATTAATAATGCTGATGTTCACAGTATCTTCGCATTGTCACTGCACGTACAGGCTACGAAAATATTATTTATTTATCTGTACCTCGCTATAATTACGTAAATCAGAATTTAGCATTGATTGCAAACCACTTTTCAACAAACGATCAAGCAACATTTACTTAATCCCAGTTTCTGAATCCAAACTAAATGAAGCCCGTCTCTCTGGATTATCCATAGAATTGTAAAATGATATGGTATTGATTTCAAGCTATATTTGGCTAATGAACATCTTCATTAAGATATGAACTTATTAAACATGTTGTTTGCGCATTTCGATTAAAATGTTAGTAAATCTTCATTCAATTACGTATGTAGTCTACGAATGTGTGAATCATAAAATGTCTATTTCTAATCTTCATCGGAATGGTGTTTTTATAGCAGCAATTTTGCAATCATACTGTGGCACTAGAGTGAATTTATTTAATCTTCAATCTGGACACTCGACTCTGAATTTCGAAGTCTACCGGTCAGATATGGCGGAGATGCAAAATATAGATTGTGGAGATGGTGACAATATGGAAGGTGGGGATTAATCGCCGAATTATTATAGACGGAGGATAGGAGCTGGGATAACAGTTCATAAAGGTGTAGCATTACAGTGTTGCGGCAGCAGCTGAGAACAAAGGTGTAGCATCTCAGTGTTACTGCAGCAGCTGAGAACAAAGGTGTAGCATCTCAGTGTTACTGCAGCAGCTGAGAACAAAGGTGTAACATTATAACAGTGTTACCGCGGCAGCTGAGAACAAAGGTTCAGCATTACAGTGTTGCTGCAGCAGCTGAGAACAAAGTTGTAGCATTACAGTGTTGCTGCAGCAGCTGAGAACAAAGGTGTAGCATTGCAGTGTTGCTGCAGCAGCTGAGAACAAAGGTGTAGCGTTACAATGTTACAGCAGCAGTTGAGAACAAAAGTGTAGCATTACAGTGTTGCTGCAGCATCTGAGAACAAAGGTGTAACATTACCGCCTTACAGCAGCAGCAGCTGAGAACAAAGGTGTAACATTATAACAGTGATACCGAGGCAGCAGAGAACAAAGGTGTAACATTACAGCGTTACAGCAGCAGCAGCTAAGAACAAAGGTGTAGCATTATTACAGTGATATGGTGGCAGTTGAGAACACAGATGTAGCATTACAGTGTTGCTGCAGCAGCTGAGAACAAATTAGATCGTTGCAGCAGCAGCATCATGATGCAGCAGCTATATATAAGGCTACATTATTCATGCTCTATGCCAGTTTTGAACACTTCCACAGCCGGCCATCACTTCCACATATCGCGCTGCCTATAATAAAAAACAAAGCGTTGATAAAAACTCCTTTACATATCCGGCAAACTGCCGCAAAACACGGGACTAATGCACGCAAAAATTATCCTGACGCTTGCACAAGTTTGAAAAATGCTCCCAAATTAAATGGACAAAAAAATTCATGAATGCAGTAAAATGTTGCTAGTGTAAGAGGATGATAAGATCAGCTCTATTCATGATGATGTATTTTAAAATAATTGATAAATTTCAACAGTCGATCAAATGCAATGATTCTTAAACATGATGAAAGATAATTAACTGTCACAAGTTGAAAATCCCAGTTATGTAATTCAATGTGTTGTACTACCAACAATCATATTAATAGAGCTTCTATATTACATTAAAAATATCGTCGACGGACAAGCCCATATTATTATCATATCACTTAACCAGAATGCATAAAATCCAATGTTAAGACGAAAATCAAATTAAAATTAACAACTTAAATCGAACAACTCTATCTTAACAACTCGACAAGAAACTGAAATTTCTAATGAGTCTTCATTGTCTATTTTCATAGAAACAAAAACATTTACTTTTGTATAATGCCATTTATTTATTAAAAAACCGGACACTGATCATATTCAAGCTTCAGCTAAGATTAGAAAAAAAATAAAATACGAGTAATAAACTGCATTTTAACTTCTGTTTTGAGAATATCAATTGTGCAACCTGATTACTATACACTAGTCTAACATAAATGTAGGAACGTAATAAATCTTATAGTGTATAACTATGATGAAGTATGAGTATTACAACTCCTATAACTGGTTGCAGGAACGTAATAAATCTTAAAGCATAATCCTATGATGAAGTATGCGTATTACGTTTCGTATACTCGGTCCAACATAGCTGTGGAGCAGACTAAATCCATTGACAACAACTTTATTTGAGTATGAGTATGATATAAACGAACGGCGAAATATATACAATAATATCAAATGTATAAAGAACAAACTAAATCAATGAAGAATACACACCAGAAAACACAATAAATATTTCAAAATTAATACATTAGAGATCTCGTCCTAATCCCTGTATGTCCCGACGTGTTCACTGCAATGCAGTTCCATGTAAGCTTAAGCTTAAATCATACACGGGAGTATACTTTAATTGCACGATTTAATATATCATCGTAAGTACTCGGCAAAGTTCCAGCTTTTACCCACCTTAAAATCCTTGCCATTAAGCTGCAATTTTAAGAGGCAATTAAGAAGCCAATAAAGAAAAGCAGGTAAATTAATGAGAGACTGACTCCGACAAAGGTAAGAATTTCAATTTAGAAATTAACCTCACATTTAGAAATGTTTAGTTATCATCTAGAAAAAGCAATGAAGTCAAGTTGGTCACGCAATAGAACAAGGTCCTATAAATTCCATAGGAATTTCCCTTTTCTAAACAAATTAAGAGCAAACGTGCACTTATAACTGAAATAAAGACAACGAAGACTATGAGTGATCACAAAAACTAAGGAACGAGAATGGGATGGCTTTAACAGACTTCAGATTTAAACATTAATTAAATAGTATTGTTCACAACAAAATCTTGGTGTCAAATTAACCAATATTTGACTATAACGCCAAATTTAAAAATAAAATATCAAAGTTTAAAAACAATTATAAATCTAAAAATAAAAATTCAAATGCTATATTAATCACAAAATTTTAGCCATGGCTTGCGAATGATTAATAACTTTAAATTGAAAAATCATGGAAGTCATGGAATTTTCTTGTTCTAGATAAACTCCCAAGAATTTGGCTTAAAGGCATTCACGGCAGTCAGGACAAACGTCCTGCGCAGGCTGGAGCGCCCGAAGCAGAAGCAAGCCAGGCATAGGACTGAAGATTATCATAGGAATTTCTGAGTCTGGGCTCATAACGAGTGATGATGGAAGCCGGTAATATTAAGATATTTAGATATGGAAGTATTTAAGTATTTAATTATTTAAGTATTTATTGTTTAAGTATTTAAGTATACAAGTTTTGTGCATTGGTTGCGTGATTGGTTGCGATCTTGTCAAAATATAGTGATCGAAGTTGTTAATTAAATATAATTAATTTTAAATAATACTTAACTTAATTTTGTTGGAAATCTTGTTTATCATCAATTCATGCTCAGCGATAAATGAGACTAATTTAACTGTATTTAAAACATAACGGCTCATGGTGAAAAATTAAAATAAATCACACTGAATAATCGAAAAGATATCATTAGTTAGTTACCGTTGAAATTGTCCTATCATAGCTTTCCCGTATGGAAATTTTTGCTGGAGCTCGTAAAAGTTTATAAGAGAACTCATCGTGGAAATAAAATTGAGTGGAGGCTATTTATTTTTAGTGTTATTTAACTTTAAAATGCGCCTTTTGCAGATAAAAATTGCACATGCAGCATCATTGTATTTGTCATGTGATAAATTTTCAATAAAGTGTACGATTTAATCACTAGGAAACAGCTTCGTATACAACATATACGATGATATGAACTGATGATATGACATATGAACATACGTTGATATGAACTAATGATAAGCTATGATATATTCTCTTTGGTGCTTTAAAATTTAGATGCTCAGCTTCGCAGTTGACGAGAACTTCAAAGAATCCATTGCATGCATCCACTTAGGGCTTTTTAAAGGCATTATAATGAATACGTAACCGTGACCACGGTGAGTGTTCTTCTTTATGTCACCGCTACAGTCATTTGTATCATAGAGCATTCAATGAGAGGGTTTTCTTGTTAGAAATTATTTTTCAGTGATCATGTTATAAATTTATTTCAGCTGAAGTAAGAAGTAATAGAAATTGCCGCTTTAATTCTTATATTTTACAATTAGCCTTTCAACATTTTATAAAATTGTATTCATTGGTTCATCTGCATTTTAATATGTTTGTTGATGTATTTTTAAATTATAAACTTGTATTAAAATTGAGTAATATGAGTTATTCAAAAGCTTACAACATTCCATGTCATGTTCTTAAAATCTAAAGAAGTCGAGACCATATTTTTGCAGCCATATGGAAGTTACTAACAAATCAACAGCCTGCATTTGTGAAGCCCCGGCAAAAGCTCGGGTGTAAGTCGCTCGCCGGCGTATCGAAAGCCGATACCACGCTTGCACTCTCTCATATTTGGCTTCCCCACATCCTGGAAAATCTTCGTGACGTATGAGGCTTTTGCCGTGTGAAGTGATCGAGAGGCTTCGATGTGACCGAAAAGCTCTAATGCAGCTCAGATTTAGGCGGTGAGAAGGCTAGATAAACTGAGTCAGAGGCTAGATGTTCTATTCAGTATTCACTTCTGGGAGAGTGAGAAGGCTAGATAAACTGAGTCAGAGACTAGATGTTCTATTCACTTCTGGGAGATAGAAGGCTAGATAAACTGAGTCAGAGACTAGATGTTCTGTTCAGTATTCACTTCTGGGAGATAGAAGGCTAGATAAACTGAGTCAGAGGCTAAATGTTCTATTCAGTATTCACTTCTGGGAGATAGAAGGCTAGATAAACTGAGTCAGAGACTAGATGTTCTGTTCAGTATTCACTTCTGGGAGATAGAAGGCTAGATAAACTGAGTCAGAGGCTAGATGTTCTATTCAGTATTCACTTCTGGGAGAGTGAGAAGGCTAGATAAACTGAGTCAGAGACTAGATGTTCTATATTCACTTCTGGGAGAGTTTTAACGTCTTGAAAGAATATTCGCTAAAGAAACAACATTATAGGAAAAAATTTAATAAAAAGCACTGGAACGTAAAATTAAAGATCAGATTGAGCCATTTGTTGTTCATACTGTTATTAAAAAATACTTCTAAACACATTTTTTATGTTAAAATCCGGGTTAGCCATTAATTAATTTTTCGCGCACAATATTGCAAATTTGCAATTTACTCCAGGCTAAAAAAAGGGGCGGTATAAAACATGCGTGATTTCTATAACCTTCAATTACAGACGCAGTTGAGCCGATGAGCTGAAATTACTGGAAAAGAAGGGGCAGTATAAAACACACGTGATTTCTATAACCTTCAATTACAGGCACAGTTGAGCCGATGAGCTGGAATTACTGGTTGGGATTTTTTTTACAGCTGCTAATTAGGAGCGTTGTTGGCAACTTCCTCAGCGCTTATTACAACCAACTTTTTGTCTGGAAACTCCAAGACTTCATCGAAAGTGTGACGCCAAATCCCAACGCAAAACTTCCTACATTACAAACCCGCAGTTGTTTTATGCTTAAACTTTACCTTCAATGTTTGTTGCTTGATAATAGGGCCTGTGTTTGGCTGTACAGAGAAATTTTTGACAGGGTTTTTTGAAACGCTAGCCCCAAGTTTGACACAACTACAGATAAAATTACGGGTAAGAATCGCTGCTTTGACCAGAACTGAACACAAACTTTGTTTTTATTGAACAACTTCATTCGAAAAATGGCTTCCCAATCGGCCGGGACGATTTCGACCGAGTAGGCTGCAGCATTTACTTGGAACGACGTGCTAATGTTCTTATTGGTCTCAGTCTATTGACATATAGAGGCAGATGATTTATGGAAAGTGTTTTAATAAACTGTATTATTGCATTTAATAACGACGAAGATTATTATGTACGACAATAGTCCGCATATGATCAATTAGTGTTATCAGTTATCTCAATAGAATCATTTTACTAGATTTACGTATAATATATGACTACGCTCTGTAGCATATTGAAAATAAAATTATAGGCCTTCGCTGATATTAATTATTTTCAATTAGGTGATAATTGCGAGGAATTGTTGAAATAATGAGTTAGCCTGATATAAAATTGTCAATAAGTGTTTCTCATCGATTTTACCCGCTTATAACTAAACGAAAATTTTTTGATAAATTATTGTTTTCTCGAAATTTTGACACCGATTGCTTTCACACTTTTAAACTTCCGCAGGAGTAAATGATATCAAGGTATTGAAATTAAAAGCGTTCAGATGGACACATAGATACATTATATTTTATCTGCATATTCTCCCTGGGAAGGAAATCCCACTCCTTTTGATTGATTGCCTCGAGAAAAGGTGAGCAAAAAAATATAACTCAGTATATATACTCACTGCAGTGAGTTACAGAGAGCGCATTTTCTCGTCGACGAAAACTTGAGGTCACGGACGGACGGACAGACGGACAGACAGACGGACATGGCGAGCACAATAGTGCATTTTTTTCCATAAATGAGAAAATGCGCTAAAAATAGTGAGTCTTGCATGAATTGCGGAAAAAGCGAAAATGGGAGTGACTTTAGTGAGTCCTAGTGCTAGAGTCCCAGAAAATGGTAGAGTCCTATAGTGCTAGAGTCCTAGAAAATGGTAGAGTCCTAGTAACTTTCATCTAACTGTCTTCCATGAGAACCAAGCATAGAAAGTATCTGTTAACTAGTTTCTATTTATTTACATAGTAGCTATATAAATAACTAGTTTATAAATATGTATTATATGAATATATTAACAGCTCGCAAACATCGAGAAGCAAGTTACTGCCATGTAAACAATATAACCAGCAGACTTGAGCTTTAGCTGCGGGCTTATTTTATAAACAAACTTATTATTTCGATTAAAACAACTGATGCAAATACAAGCTTGCTTTCATGAAGACGTGAGCTAACATCGATTCAAACTATTCTTTTTTCGTCGGAAATAACATTTAGTAGAAAATAACTTTACTTCAATTTAAAATTTATTAATTTGAAACTATGACTTTCTGAACCGATTGTCATGGAAATGATATTGTATAACTCATGTACAAACATATTCAATTCCAGCTTACACTAGCTAAATGATGTTCAAATTATCTCCCGTTGAAAATTAACAAATATTTCATTAAAAATGATTTTCTTTATACACATACAGTAACAAGAAATTAATCCTCATTAAATTTTCCAGAATGCAGTTTAAATTCAGCACCTAACCTGAAATTTATGAGTAACGTTGGTCGGCGATGTTCATCGCCGGTTAAATTCCTTGCCATTCCCCAAAGATAAAAATGCCAAGTCCCATCAACAGTCAAAAAAGATATACCGGACAACAAATTTAGATAAATTAAAAAAATATATATAACTCAGTACTCACTGCAGTGAGTGACAGAGAGCGCATTTTCTCGTCGACGAAAACGTGAAGTCACTGACGGACAGACGGACAGACGGACAGACAGACAGACGGACGGACGGACGGACATGGCGAGCACAATAGTGCATTTTTTCCATAAATGAGAAAATGCGCTAAAAATACAAAGAATGTTCTGAAATTGTCAGACTACAGTAAATAGTTCTTAATAACAATGTTTACTACGAGGATAGAAACGATATTGCCAACGAAGGGTTGCCGTTAGTGATACTGAATGTACCCGCCAAAACTGATACAATTAAAACCTGAAAATTCTGTCTTGACCAAAACGTGATCTTGAATTTTTGATCAACCGAAACGTTGTAGAAAATTCTACATTTGAGGGCTTGCCAATGATGAAATGTAACATATGTACAGTGTATTTTCACGATGACAGATAGGATCATAAATCTTGCATTTGTGAAGATCTGCAACGGAGTTGCTCTCCTCCAAGAATCTCAGCTTAGAAAATTGGTGGTCCCGAATTCATGAGAAGAATCTGCGAAAGTCGCCTGCACTAAAACATTTTAAAATATTTAAGCCTTAGGTTTGAAACAAACTATATTTTTTTATAAAAATAGCAATCGTTAATCCGTCTCATTTTATTCTTTTTTTTTCAGTCTGAAACTCTGGATTCCTGTCTGGGTCGAGTAATATCCAATGAACAGCTGCAAATCAAGTGAATTTCACTGCCGAAAATTTTTTGAAATCATCCAGCATAATGGGAACAAAAGTATGTGGGCTTGGTGTTCGCTCTATATATTCAATAAGCCAACCACGTTCGCCATCGTTCAGAACTTCATTGCCAAGAACTTCCGAAATAGTTATCCAGCATCAGTTATCCTGAGACACTATCCGGTCATTTCTCATTCGATAGCAAATGAGATACTACCAATATCAACCCAGAATAAATAGTAACATTCATATCAATAAATAATGTCATTCTTATGAATAAATTATAACATTCTTCCCATATAATCATAGGTTTTCTGAAAATTAAACGTTTTATACTTCTAGGCCATTATTAATTTGTACAGTATATTCTTTTTCATTCGACAGGAAAATTCCTGCGTTTTTGTACACTTATGCTTGTCCATATACCCATATAAGTTCTGCTAATTTTTAGCGCATTTTCTCATTTATGGAAGAAATTCACTATTGTGCTCGCCATGTCCGTCTGTCTGTCTGTCCGTCCGTCCGTCCGTGACCTCAAGTTTTCGTCGACGAGAAAATGCGCTCTCTGTCACTGACTGCAGCGAGTACTGAGTTATATTTTTTCTACATTTGGACGTCTCCGTACATCAAAAGTTCTTCTGCCTTAACTTTCTCCGGTCATTTTCGGCGCGTTAGTTGTCACGGAACCAATACTTGAAATCCAGCGAACGACATGGAAAAAAAATCTGATTTTGTCCACTGTTCTATTCACAGTGTGTGTAGTAGAATATGAAGCATACATAAGGCTAATTTAAGCTCTGATTGCTAAATGATCAAAAATAGAAATTGTGAAACATAAATTTCTATTCGTTTAATGTTAACGATTAAACTGTTAATAAAATTGTAACCGAATCTGTGCATCTGCCAAAATAATATTGTAAGTAGATATACAATTTTTAACCTCTTTTTTAAACTTACAATGCGTTCACCTGCTTTCCTTCAACTAGATCACGGTTGAGCACCTGTGCTAAATGCAAGAATATGAAATAAAATTTAAATTAACTTATGATGTTCTAATGTACGATGAAAACAAAAGTTCGAAGTATACTGAAGTACTTACGTTTAAAAAAAAAATCTTTCAAAGACGTTCACTTCGATACCATTAGCTAACATAAATAAGTGTTAGAAGCACGAGGCATTTATATAGTTAAAAAACTGTTTGATGCGTAGCAAGAATCTATTGATAATAATTCTATAAAGAATGTCATCAAGAGGAGCCCTCAAAAATTCTTATAATTGAAGTTTTTGAAAGGCTTTCCTTATGCAAACTTTTTGTTGACGCGGCCTGTCGCGAACTTTTTTTGCCTGGCTGTTAAATATTGTTGTTCCGTGTAAGGTATAATATTTTCAGCAGGTAAGATACCTAGAATTCTGTTGTAACACGTCGGACTCATTCTTTCATGTTGTCAGAAAACAAACTTTAAAAATGATGAACTCTGCTGTATGAAAATATTAGTTTAATATTTTATAACAAATTTTCAGTAAATATCGATAAATCGAGGAGTTGAGAGCGTGAAATTGTTGAAATTGTTAATTAGTTTTAGCGTGAAATTTGACCGATTCGAAAGTATCAATTTCAACAGAGAAGTAATGGTAATTTTCATTTCAGAACATGACAGTTTAGGCTTTGAGATTTTAATTTATAAATATTAATTTCAGCACCGTTTAAACCCACGTACACTAAACTCTTGAAATTTCAAAAAATGAACAAACCCAAATATTTCACAAAATTCGATCAAATGAAGATTTTTCATGTTTTGTTTAGTTTAATTAGCATTAGTAATCACATCAATTTTTTTAAATGTAAATGACAAATAAATTTTTCAAGTTATCTTCAAGTAGATCCAATGCTAACTTTATTAAACTCGTTAAGTTCTTGTATGAGTACTATAACTTCCTGTTCGTCCGCAAAGTATTTATATGCCTCTGAATTTAGTCCACATGTTGACAATTACTAATCTAACTGTACATTACTGTAACAATTACTTATAATCCGATGTTAGAATTTCCGAATGCTTATTAAATAATTTACTTTAAATTTTCATTTTACCGTAGAATCACCAAATTCTTGCTAATTTTAGTTAAATTTTGTATTCAGTCGGCATTTTTTGAATTTCTGAATAAAATTCCGCAAAAAATTTTCGACTCCGACCGAGGCAGGGCCGCGAGCAGCGTCGCGCACTGCAGATTACCTTCTTGTTAGCGCGCACGTTTCTCATGGCGGCTGTCGGGCGCACAGGTCGTCGTTTTTATTTGTAGCTTGGCGGGCCAAAGCGCGGAGGCTCTTTTATGCCAGCAAGGTCTTTGTGAGCGAGTCCCAAGCAGCAGAATTATTCGTTGATGTGGCACAATAAGAGAACAATACTGCACTGCTACGGCTGCCATCTCGTTGGCCGGCCTGCCATCGTCTGCGCCGAGTCCCAAGCAGCAGAATTATTCGTTGATGTGCCACAATAAGAGAACAATACTGCACTGCTACGGCTGCCATCTCGTTGGCTAGGCTGCCGTCGTCTGCTCGGAGTGCTCGAAAAATAGTTAAATATTCGGTAAATTGCAGACCTTCTACACATTGTATAAATAAATGCAGGAAATTTCCAATGGAATGAATGCAGGACGGTAATTCCAAAAAGTGCACGGGCTCTCGCGTTTTCGGATAATAATAAATAAAATAATTGATGTCGCTGATTACTAACAATAAATAAAATCAGGAAATGGCTATAATATGTCATGAAAATGAAATGTTCATTCGTATAGCATTTATCTATGAAATATTTATGCTGATTGTTTTGAGCGAGAGCTTGAAGTTTTGCACTGAAAATATAAAGACATTCAAAAGTGGGAGTGGGGAAGGTGGATTAAAATATTTAAAGGTGATTCTAACTTTTGTAAGTGAATATTTTATTCAGAAAGGAAAAGTTCAGATGCCTTAAAATTTCAAACAGAGGTGAGGTGTTTTAAAGTGTCTTTCTTTTAAAATAGTATTTACATCGTATCTACGTTATCATTGGCGTTAACGGACCTACTAATGACGGAACTCAAGTAATAAATGAATAAAAGTGATCAGGATAACGTGATTCTTAAATCTATGAAATATATTGCGCAGGGCCCATACTTTCAAAAAATCTTATGAGATCGTAAGTTCATCAGCCAATCATTGACGGCCTTTCAAGCAAAATACACCAATCATAGACAAGAAAGTAGAGCGTAAGTACTTACGTTCACTTAGCGAGTTTTGAAAGTATGGCCCCAGGAAACGTATACGTTCCGGAATACGTCACTGGAATGACAGGATTCGCGATGTTGAGTTCCATGTTGACTAAGATTGGAATAACAGAATTCTCAATGAGATTCTCAAATTGCAGGAGGCATATCTCGTCTGGTAACGCTGGGTTAACCTGCTTGTAAAGTTACGAAACGTACGCACAAATTACGAAATTAAGAAAAAATTTCACGCCGTACGAAAAATAATGTATTTATATTATAATAATTTATATTTAATACTGTCTAAATATAAGCCTTGATAGGATCCAGCAGAGAGTATTGAAGGCAGTACAGTTCCGCACTTTACATATATAATATAATTATTAATTCAATAGTTTAGTTCAGTAAAGAGCTCAGTTTTATATAAGGCTCCTTTGAAACTAAAAAACAACTGAATGCAAGATGACACAAAAGAAAATCCTCGGGAACTCTACACATTCCCATCCTAATCCCCAACCTGATATAACAAACCGGAGCCTCTAGAATCTGCAAGCTCCTTATGGCTGCATGACAAACAACCATATTTTGTGCGCCTAAGCCGCCTCTTGCTTTATGGGCAGATACCATAATGATGAGTGCAGGTGCGTGTGGCATAGATTATTATGGTAGCAGGTCTGCTTTATTGTGTGGAGGTAACACAGGCAAGGTTGCAACACAATACGACTGCATCACAAACAATGGTGCAGGTCAAACAATGAAGGTGGGGCGAACAAATTAGCTGTGCTTACAGTGAAGCAATTAGAACAGCAGCCACAGCCTGGGTTTAGCTTTATTATAATGATATTTGTACGGCAGTGTGATGATGAGGATGATATTTGCACGGCAGTGTGATGATGAGGATGATATTTGCACGGTAGTGTGATGATGAGGATGATATTTGCACGGTAGTGTGATGATGAGGACGATATTTGCACGGCAGTGTGATGATGAGGATGATATTTGCACGGTAGTGTGATGATGAGGACGATATTTGCACGGTAGTGTGATGATGAGGATGCTATTTGCACGGTAGTGTGATGATGAGGATGATATTTGAACGGTAGTGTGATGATGACGATGATATTTGCACGGCAGTGTGATGATGAGGATGATATTTGCACGGTAGTGTGATGATGAGGACGATATTTGCACGGTAGTGTGATGATGAGGACGATATTTGTACGGCAGTGTGATGATGATGATGATGATATTTGTACGGCAGTGTGATGATGAGGATGATATTTGTACGGCAGTGTGATGATGAGGATGATATTTGCACGGTAGTGTGATGATGTGTTTTGGTGGCGGGGAATAATGATATGGATGGAGAATGAAGCGGATGATGGTGATTCTAAGGACTTCATGATGAACCATGGTGATTCTAGGAGCTTGGAATAATTTTAATTCTTTGGAAGATTTTTCAAATGCAATGGTGTACGAAGAACAAGGGGAGAAAACTATGATTGGAAATTTCAACAAAATAACATTGAATTCAAGGAATGACATTTTTATTTTCATAATTGGGAAATTGAACATGATTATTAAGAGAAGAAAATTTAATTCAAAGAATGAAATTTTTTAATTAAATAATATATTGTTGATAATATTTTGTTGAATTGTAATTATTACAAATCAAGATGTTGATAAGTACCAAATCTGACCAACTTTCTATCAAGCCAGGTGGCGATTTTTCTCACTTGATTTTTAAGTGAGAAAAAAGCTTGAGATTCAAACTCACTTGATATTCAAAATAGGTTCAGGTATATTCTATGCATATGAAATAAGAAAATATTTCTCATACTTATTATTTATAAGATTATTAGAGAATTAGATCCCCTAATTAGCTACAGACGGGAAACTGTGTTGCGTGTCCATCCATCTTCCCAAATCGTATTGGATTTCTTCAAAAGTTATTATTGAAAGCCAGTGCAGTTCCGTGCATAGATCGGTCTACGTAATTATTATGCAAAACGGATACAAAAGTATTAGAATAATATGAAAGGTAAATAACTCGTTTGTATTTGATAAACTAATTCGTACTTTACGTTCCTTATAGGGAATTTACAGATTGGATAATAATTTAAATAAAGCAAAATATTTTTCTTCTTTTTCTCTTTCAAATTCATTTGCATCGATTTATGTCGAAATCCATTCACCTGTAAGCAAGTAACCTTAACAATAATTGAATAAATAATAAATTATATTCATATACAGATATAATCATAAATGATTAATAATTAACATCGAACTACATAATATTTAAATTTCATGTTAATGTAGGGAACTTTGATAGTTAATCTCTCTGAAGCTAAGCACGCTTAAGGAGTGTTTCCATTAGCCTCATCAGCTCAGCAACCTAAAGCTTCAACAGCCTCATATAACTCATATATAACTTGATAGTTCGGGCGAGGACTCCTACAAGGATTAGGATTATTATCCTATAAGGATGAAGATTAGGAACAGCGTAACTAATATATGTATTCACTTGAACACAACTTGATGATTTCGAGGGTCATGACGCAGTAATGAGTTCTCGTCTAAAATATTACTGTGCTACTTAAGACGGCTACAGGGTTACAGTAATACCCGTCCTACTTGTGATGGCTGCAGAGTTAATTACAGTAATACTCTGGTCTACTTAAGACACTGCAGGGTTACAGTAATACCCGTCCTACTTGTGATGGCTGCAGGGTTAATTACAGTAATACTCTGGTCTACTTAAAGACGGCTGCAGGGTTACAGTAATACCTCATATTACTTGTAACGGTTGCATGGTTTTATGACAACGTAGCCCCGTAAAGTAATTACAGATCCGCTTTATTTATCCGAACGACATCGATTATGGTAATGATGAAACGCCTAATTTACCTTTTTATTTAATATTGGAATAACTTTGAAGAGGAAACGAAACATGACTTTTAAAGTTATGATGTGCCCTTTAATGATGCGACAGATCAGTCGAGGTATCTTAGGGACAAATGCTGTATACTTTATCGTTTGTAAAACTACCCACCGTCCGTGAGAAATTCTAGGGATAATATGCACGTAATATTATTTATCAGTTGTTACTGGACGTCATACAAATTATTTATGAATTTTCTGAATGATTGAATTGGCAAGCGGCCACAGCTCCTGCAGTTGTCAATGCTGGTCAACACGGCACTGCGTTCAGAAAAATAAATGGTTCAAATTCCAAATAATGACATACTAACTACTCGGATCACTGATATACCCTTTAAATGGGCCAGACTTGGAAAGGATGGTCCTCACAAGTGCAAAAATGCATCGCTTTTGGGACAAAGTCTTACATAGTTTTTTGAGCGAGCAATGGAAGCGACGGGCAACATCAGCGCAATTTCAGTTTCGGGTCGCTCTTTGATGTCGGTAAACTTTGCCTAAACTAGCGACTCGTGATATTTTTGATTCGCAAGTTGCAAGTTCTAATCAATATCGCATTTTGAACAAACATTGCCGGGTAAATTGGCTGCTTGATCGCGTGCTTCAGTGCACAAACAGGAGATGCATTAGAGGAATGATTGACGCTTTCTGCTCAGTGGAATGACGCTGGGCAGAAATACCTTCATTTTGGCTTCAGTAATAAAGAAGTCTGCAGAATTACCTTCATCTTGGCTGAAGTAATAAAGAAGTCTGCAGAATTACCTTCATCTTGGCTGCAGTAATAAAGAAGTCTGGAGAATTACCTTCATCTTGGCTGCAGTAATAAAGAAGTCTGGAGAATTACCTTCATCTTGGCTGCAGTAATAAAGAAGTCTGCAGAATTACCTCCATCTTGGCTGCAGTAATAAAGAAGTCTGCAGAATTACCTTCATCTTGCCTACAGTAATAAAGAAGCCTGCTGAATTACCTTCATCTTGGTTGCAGTGGTGAAGTGAGCGCGAGCTGTGCCGGCGCTGTCAAAGTGAGCTCGAAAAACCGAGTAATGAACAGGATTATTTTTACTCAGTGTTAATGGTTAGTTTTCATTTCGAAAGTGCCAAGGTTAGTTTTCATTTCGGAAATAAATTAGATATCAATAAACTTAATTGCATTCAAACACTGACGCATGGATACCTTTAAATTGGTTATCAATTTATTCGTGACCAGTATTATTTTTACTCGCATCGAGTGGAGAATTGAACAAAATTCTTCACACAATGATTCCTTATATGCACTTTCGATAAGTAAAAATACAGATGGGTGTGACAAGTCACGGGATGCATTTGCATGGAATATGGAATGATTATTTAATTAATTGAGAGAAACGATTGTCTTCGGGTGGTATTGAAATCTTGAAGTTCCATTTCTCTTGGATTTTTAAAATTTAAAAATAAACATAGAAATGAATGAAATGCATAACAAATCTATTTTAAATGTCTAAAGTGCCCACAGATTATATGTAAAACTGGTATACACATTTTTATACACAAGTTTTAGATGCTCATCGGCTAAAATTTAAAGTAGTTTTTCTCGAGGTACTCAGGAGGCTTTGATTCGAAAGCAACAATAAAACTCAATATTAATGAGATATTTTAAAGTTTTAATTCGATTTATTTGTAATTGGCTGGCTGAAACTAACACACTGTTGGATAAGCGATAGAGATGCTCATAACTATACGGTCAGCATTGAAAGTGTTTAACTCTTTGATGCTGCAATGTTAGATAAAATTATCAAACTACATTTGGACCTCATATCCAATTATAATAGAGTATAGACCATAATATGTCATGTAATTTGTACGTGTGCTTCAGTTGAAGCAATGCCACGGTGTGCAATCTCAGGCTTATGAAGACCTAGGAGCTAAATTTAACTGAAATTAATACATGTTGCGATGAGACCTCAGTCTGACAACAACACGGTAACGAGAATTCACGCGCATTTGACATGGTCCAGGACACAGCGACGAGTATATTGCCTTGCCTTGCATCCAAGCAACATATGAACCTACGCACGACTCCATTCCGTTCAAATTTGCAGCGTCTATGCGTTATGTCAGCGTTTCGCACGAGTCCCATTATATTCAACTGCAACCCGACGACCAGCCCGGAGGCGCGAGACGAGATGTTATGCATCTCAATATCCGTTTCCTCCAGAGCTGCGCCTAGGCGCACGGGGCATTAGATGCGCCTAGGTGCAAGGGGCATTAGATGCGCCGAGGAGCACGGAGCATTGGCTGCACCTAGGCGCATGGGGCATTAGATGCGCCTAGGCGCACGGAGCATTAGCTGCGTCTAGGCGCATGAAGCATTCGCTGCGCCTAGGCGCATGGAGCATTAGCCCGGCGTTGTCTTGCACCTTATACGCTCTGACGTCCACGCTTGAGCCAGAGCTTCGTCGACTTAATTGTAACGCGACTCCGAGTCCCTTAATTTGAAACCTGCAGCGCCCTTACCTCAGTGCACCTCTGCGAGACTTCGTGCAGCAGTTCATGCTTTGGCGAGACTTCATACAGCAGTAAATACTTAAATAATAATAATAAATGTTGATATCTGCGAGACTTCGTGCAGCAGTTAATGCCTTCGCGACTTCGTGCAGCAGTTAATGCCTTCGCGACTTCGTGCAGCAGTTAATGCCTTCGCGACTTCGTGCAGCAGTTAATGCCTTCGCGAGACTTCGTACTGCAGTAAATACTTATGTTGATATCTGCGAGACTTCATGCAGCATTTAATGCCTTGGCGAGATTTAGTGCTGCAGTAAATACTTATGTGGATATCTGCGAGACTTCGTGCAGCATTTAATGCCTTGGCGAGATTTAGTGCTGCAGTAAATACTTATGTGGATATCTGCGAGACTTCGTGCAGCAGTTAATGCCTTCGCGAGACTTCGTGCTGCAGTAAATACTTATGTGGATATCTGCGAGACTTCGTGCAGCAGTTAATGCCTTGGCGAGACTTCGTACAGCAGTAAATACTTATGTGGATATCTGCGAGACTTCGTGCAGCAGTTAATACGTTTGAGCTCCTGGGAAAAACGGCTCGAGTGAAAACTTTGACCTCAAACCCCCCTGTACGTGATTATACAGCAGCAGCATATCAAAAGTGGAGAGTATAAGTTTAGCGTCCGCTTCGCTGGCTGTAGGCACACAGAAAGTGAGCCGCTCCTGCCGAATCAAAAGTGGAGAGTATAAGTTTAGCGTCCGCTTCGCTGGCTGTAGGCACACAGAAAGTGAGCCGCTCCTGCCGAATAAAAAAATAATGCTTTTTGGATTGAAGAACTCTTGGTCAAAGTTCAAAATCAAGATTGGGAAATACGATCTAATGAAGTACGGAAGTACGGATTGTTTTTACAGACAGAAATAGACAAAATTTGTTATATACAGAAACAGACAAAATTTGTTACAGACAGAAACAGACAAAATATGTTACGGACAGAAACAGACATGTTCCAATTAATGAAGGACCAAATATATAGAAAATAATTTACAGGGTACGCAGTTTCGCCGTATCTGACGCACAATTTTAATTAATGACCACCAGTGAATGGGATGCAGTCGGGTGCATTGAATTCAATTACACGCGTCATTTTATTTTACGAAGCCATTGCAAACAATAGGGATTTTTTCGATTCAAATAGCATGAAGATCAAATATTAAATGTTCCTAATTAATCTGTGAACAAATTCATATGATAAAAAAATTTGAAATTTCGTATGATTTGTCAACTGCATATTAAGAACTTCGCAATTTAGTTTCATTTTATCATAGTCAAAGTATAGCTATATTTCAGACGTAAAGTATAGCTATACCTATAGAATTATTATGGGTCAATTTTTAACTGTACTCGTATTCTATCAATACCATTTTTGGTACGACTTGTATTCCTCTGAAACAATATAAAATTCAACCCGTATTTTTTAAAACAATTTCCAAGGCAAATTACTTTCTAATGAAACAATTTCTTATACGAATCGTATACCTTTACAACTATTTCTAATACGATCCGTTTGCTAATAAAACAATTTCCAAAGGGTCCTGTCTCCTTTAAAACTATTACTAATGCAGTCCGTATTATTTTAAAACAATAACGAAAACTATATTATCATATAACTTTTTAATAATGCAACCTTATTCCGAAGAAAATCTAATGCGACCTGTATTCTAATACAGAAAATGTATTCTAATTAAATGTTTTCTAATACAAGCTGTATTTTAATTAAAAAATCTAATCTCTTCTGTTTGTATGTGTATAGTAGGGAACGCGGTCATTTGCAATGTTTTTTGTCTGTGTTCTAACAGCAGGTCAAACCATGCAGGTTCGTAAACCTGATTGTATTTAATGCGCAACTTTCATTAGTTCAGCAGCTCCTAATTGTAAACCAAAGACTACTTCGGTTTCATTTTTAATCCCAGACCACTTTGAACTAACGAAAAGTACATAATTCTTTATATTATAATTTAAAGATAGCTTAATTAAATAATGTGTGAAAAACCACTAACTCCGGAGCGACATCATGAAAAATTTGTACTTCTCAACGAATTCATCAAATAGTTTTTTGTCTGCTCCTATCTCAATGAACCTGTCTAATGTAAATCGCTCAAGGTAAAGCATTAACACAAAATCAAATGATGCTCGTGTGATTCATGGGTAAATATGATAAAATGTTTTACATGTCCAAAGATATTTAACTTAGAAATTGGTCAATTACAGTATAACCCATACCCATTGGCCAAATCCTTAGTATCCTTAGTATTTGTTTGGGACACAGCAGTCCCAGGCCACGATGGATCGCCGCCTCTGATTATCGTTCATCCGCCCTCATTTGGGCCATCTGATGCACGATGCTGTTGCTTGCTTCTCTCCGCTGGTAGTGTTGCAGGGGAGGTCGATCTGGAATTGTGCTCAGGAACACGTCTAGCGGTTTCTTGAAGGTCTCCAGGGTGAACTCCCCCTCTCTTAGATCCCTTGAAGTAACTGAGGTAAACAGGAACGATTTCGTCTAAAACCGTGTTGCCTTCTGTTGAAAAGGTCAGCGTCTTCCATGTACTGCACCAACCTTCTGGCAACAACCTTCTCAAATACTTTGATTACGTGTGATGTTAATGTAACCGGCCTGTAATTTTGGGGTTCGTCTCTTATTTGTCTCTTATAAAATAATATATATTTTGATATAGTTTATTTAGTTTCAAAGTCTAGTTTCTTATATTTCAGCAAAGAAATCAAAATCACTCGATATAAATAAATTTCAACCTTTTCATATCTGATACGCGATATTAATTTCAACAAAGCTTAGTTATTATTAACCTCATCCTGGCTGCACAAAACATTTCATGATCTTTGGCCGGTCAACCTATTTATAACCGATACACGATATTAATTGAAACAAAACCTAGTTACTGTTAACCTCCTCCTGGCTGTACAAAACATTTCATGATCTGTGGCCGGTCAACCTATTTATAACCTATACATGATATTAATGTCAACAAAACCTAGTTACTGTTAACCTTATCCTGGCTGCACAAAACATTTCATGACCTCAGGCCGGTAAAGCCTCTAAGGCAGCGCAATCATTCTCATGCGCTGAGACGTCCATGAGCCCGGACTTCTTCTCAGCGCAGGCTGTAGATTTGGCGACTACGAGGGCATTTAGGAGCCTGGATTCAATCCTACGCTAGTGAGCTTATTCAGGTAAGCTGCTTAGAGGGGCGAGCGCTCCATATATTGCAGATGTGGGAGACTGCCTGGGAGCTGAGCTGCTTGCAGCTAGAGGGGTCACGCAGCGGGTCTGTAGGTCTGCCGGGGTCTATTATAGTGTAAGTTAAGTAGTAAGTATTGTAAGTAAGTATTGTATATTGTAAGTAAGTTGCAATATAGTGTCTGATGGTCTATTGTAATGCAAGTTGTGCATTGAAGCGTATTATAGTGTCTGAAAAATTATGCAAATTATGCATTACTGCGTAGTATAGTGTCTGATGGTCTACTGTAAGGGTACGCACACAGTGAAAGCAGGTTGCCAGCGTGCTGGTTACCTGCTCAGGCTGGCGCCTGAAACCATAGAATACAGAAGCCTATTCGTACAGGTTTTCACTGTGAACACTTACATTTTTATCCTATGTTCATTCTTGTGGCAGGTTTGAGCAGGTTGCCCGCGCGGGCAAACCTGCTTTCACTGTGTGCGTACCCTAATGCAAGTTATGCATTAATGCGGTGTATAGTGTCTGATGGTCTATTGTAACATGTGTTAAGCATTAAGGTGCAATATATAGTGTTTGACGGCTTATTGTTGTGCATGACATAAAATTTCGTGTTTGCTGGTCTGTTGTGGTGTAAGTTGTGCAATCCAGCGCCTGCTGGTCTATTGTTATGCATTTTACACACCCAATTGGTATAATTGTATATACCGCACTTGGGTGCCTGCTCCGATTGATTTGTGCAGGATTTACCTCGAGATTTCAGCCATATTCGTGTGAATGTGGTGGCCTGTAGCATTATGTAGATGTTGCTCTGTGCCTAACAAGAACTGAAGCATCACATGTTTATGACTGACGGCCGAAAACAAGCGTGTTTTTGAAGGAACATCTCTGAAAGTATCGCTCTCGATCCTATGCAAACTCGTCAAAAGCCCTTTGCTCTTCACTCATACTTTTCGAGAGCATCACGAAACTTAGAATGTAAAGTTTTCCTACAAAGTTTGCATCGCTTGAGCAATCGATAATCAATTGCAGGGCCTTATAAAGGATATATTGTCATCTTATCTTCGGTATGAAATTTTAAACAAAATATAAATTAAAAAAGTTCCTCTCCCGCTTAGAAATTTTGAACGCACCAGCCTACAGGAATGCTCGAGTTGTTGATCGTCCTGAAGTCGTAGGTTATGTTCACATATAAGTTTTTTCTACAAATTATGCTTAATCTTAAATCTCTATTTTAAGAGTAGTTGAAAAGCGGCGAGCAGAGCATGCGTAGCTCACGGCCGGAAAAAGAAAGCCTGAGGCCGAATAACTTCATTTTATCTCTTGTATGAAAAGAAAATGTTAGGAAATTGCTACATTAGTAGATAATGTGTGGTTCATACAAATTTTATTTCACCATTTTCAATACACTTCTAATGTTGATCTGTAAAGATGATTATTCACTTCCTCGAGGCCCCTAACATTATTCGTATGATAAGTTTATTCGCAATGAGGCTGCGAAATCGTGAGAGAAGATATTTCTCGGAACGATAATTTTGAGGTGTTCAGTATTAAAATGTATAGATTACATTAAAACTGAAGATATATGAAACGCAGCACCCTGTCTCACATCAATTTAACCGTTATCCATACAAATGTCGTATGGGTGATTAATTGTCACAGTTTGATTAGTTTGGGACTGGCAGAAACGAAAAAATAAAAATATGTTATCATATGTTATCTTATGCCATCACAATTCATCTCCATGAAAAGTTTCTGACAGAAAGAGTCGAGTTATTGCCGATTATGCATAATCTACTGTCGATCTAACTGGCTTGATCTAACGTATTTTTTTTAATTCCGTGTGGAAAGACAGGAGGTTTTTTCTGTTACAATAAATGTCCATTTCTGGGTCCAGCACAGATTTAAATCGTTTATCGCAGTTCAAATATAAATTAATTTCACAACTTGTTCGATCACTGCTCAGTCGCGTATGTTGTTGGCAGCAAGTTTTTCGTTTGGTTCGCAGTTCAGAATTGCTTTTGGATTCATTTCGATCCAGCAATAAATCAAAACATTTAATCAATAACTCGTGAAAATAAGTTGTGCACAGCAACCAAAATCTTAAAATCTCTCAAAGAGGAGGTTCAGAGGCTGCATAGTGCGATTCATAATTTAATTAACTTTTCAGAAATTGAATTCGTTATGTTCCAATTTTAACTTCAAAATCAATTTTGTCGTCAGTTTTTGGCAAACGACCCCTGAAATTTTAATAACCATTCGCTTTGTATATTCGTTTTTTATCTGCATAAAGAAGTGACATAATTTTGTCGCGTAGCAATGATACGAACTTTTGCAGTGCTCAACTGGTTCAAGATAATCCACACAAAAGTAAAATGTGCATCGCTTTTTGGACAATCTCACTTATTTCTCTGAGTGTAGGACTATGTTAATCTGAACAAAAACCCAAGATCCTCAAGGGAAAGTTTTTTGCTACTTAAGTGTTTTTTTAAGTTTTATTTCGCTTAATGTGGCTTCAATTAGAGCGAAGATGAAAGAAATTAATCTGTAAAAGTAAATTTGTGGTCAGCTGTGGTAGGAATCCGAGTTATTTTTTCTCAAAAATTTGACAGTAAACATATCGAAAAAAATGTATCTTAGAAAGAAAGTATGCGTACGGTGATGCTAAAATTCACAAACTAATACAAGTCAATAGAATCTTTCTCTCCAATAACTGCAATTTATGACGAAAAGCACTCAAGCCATATTCCGATACGGCACGTTGCTCCATCCAATAACATTTTTTTCCGAGAAAACATGAATCAGATCCGAAATCATTTTTTTTATGTTCGTGTAACAACGCCTTTGTATTTTTGACGCGCAAAACTCTATCTCTGCAAGCCATCGCTTTATTTTCTATAAAGCACACACTCAGAAAATGAATGGATCGAAATGTCCAACTAATGGCACAATTTCTTACTCGCGGTACTGGCAGAGAGCGAAAATAGCACTGATATGACCATTTGCTGGACCAAACTGGGTCAGATTGACCCGGAAGCAAAGCAAAAAGTGGATCGATATTCGGACAAAGTCTCTCGTATTACTGTGATTGTACTCAAGGACATCTGCTGCATGGATAAAAATTCTTAACTGCTGGTGAGCTGCAACCGGCCGTCGCCAACACTGCCGTATTAACGGCCGGCCGGCGCCCACACGGCCGTATTAACGGCCAACTGGCGCCAACACGGCCGTAACAAAGGCCGGCCGGCGCCAACACGGCCGTAACAAAGGCCGGCCGGCGCCAACACTGCCGTATCAACGGCCAACCGGCGCCAAGACGGCCGTAACAAAGGCCTGCCGGCGCCAACACTGCCATAACAACGGCCGACTGGCGCCCACACGGCCGTATCAACGGGAGACCGGCGCCAAAACGGCCGTAATTTGGTATCAGTTCGGGATGAGCAGAGTACGAAATTGCAAAGGTTATTTCTGTATCCGGAAAAACGAAGCATTATATTCCCAACGATTATAGATCACCCATTTAATCAAGCTGTAGCGAGAAAAATAGTTCCGACTTAATGTTCCATTCCGAATTACTAAAATCAAATTTCTTCTTATATAGTGTGTATTAAAAAATAATGTATAAATTATTTGATTGTCAAAATTGAACTTAAACACCGTGTAGAAATTTATTGAAACGTAAAAAGGAGCCACCAGGAAATCTTTCCTTTATTTTTCCCTTTATTTCCTTCCTGCAACGAATGAAGGCTTGAATTTAACCCCGCTGAGATATGACAAATTCCTAAAATCATCAATTCCATCCGCGACACTATTAAATAAAAATTACTCGGACAAATAATGCGATCACATTGCGGAAAATAAAAAACATGACTTAGAATTAGTCACATTGAGATAATTAATTCATGTTCATTTTCCTTACGAGAACATTGAGTATTCAATTGTTCTCCTCATCGCACAAGCATTGCTTAGTTGACCTGCTCACCTGGTGACAGCGCAGGCAGGATGACCTGCCCACCTGGTGACAGCGCCGGCAGGATGGCCTGCTCACCTGGTGACAGCGCAGGCAGGATGACCTGCCCACCTGGTGACAGCGCCGGCAGGATGACCTGCTCACCTGGTGACAGCGCAGGCAGGATGACCTGCTCACCTGGTGACAGCGCAGGCAGGATGACCTGCGTATTCCTGACCCAGGCGACGACGTGGGTGAGGTGGTGGGGCGCCACACACCGCAGAACCGCCCACCCGCCCACTCGACCCACCGCGTCCTGCGGCTCCACTTCGTACGGCTCTTCCACCACTAGATCGGGCAAATAAAATTCTATTTAGCGATAAAATGTTAAAATTTCTGAACAAAGAGGTTACAGCACTAGATCGTGCAAATTGTTTGTGAAAAAATATTAAAATTTCTCAACAAAGAGGTTAGGTGCTGCGCAGTACGATTCTTAATCTAATTTTCGGTATTCTAATTCATTAGGATAAAATTTTATGTTTCTTCCACCACTATAGTTGGTGCAAATAATTTGTGATAAAATATTGAAATTTCTTAACATTTAGGTTAGGTGGTGCGCAATACCTAATTTAATTTACGGCTTTTGAATTCATTAGGATAAAATATTACGGTTCTTCCACCACTACCACCACAATAGATCGGTCAAATAGTTTGTGATAAAATATTAAAATTTATCAATAAAGAGGTTAGGTGCTGTCAACCACGAGACCCTCGATGCTTATAAGAAGGTTGGTAGTTTATTTTATTTCTTTAGTATGTCTAGTACTAAGTATTCTGTTGTAATTATTACAGAAAAAACAGATTGCATAGATAGATAGTGACGTCACAATCTGGTGACGTCAATAATTGCTGCTCAGTACTATTGTAAATTTAATATACGCTTTCGAATTAATTAAAATAAAATATTACGGCTCTTCCACCACTATAGATCGTACAAATAATTTATATGCAGCGACAAAATACTAAAATTTCTCAACAAAGAGGTTAGGTGCTGCGCAGTGCGATTCTAAATTTTATTTACGGCTTTCGAATTCATTAGGATAGAAGTTTTATTTTAGAATAAATTTTGACAATCAATTTATTCGATTGACACTGACCATTGACATGATCAATGTATAGATTTATAGAACACTGATCGTCCAGTCGGTATAATATGGAAAAGTATAACTCTGGAAGAACTGGTATATGTTTTTACTGTAAAATTTTAGTGATTCCTTAGCGCTTGGGATAATGAATGGAAGGATGAATTGTTAGACGAATTTTAATCCCTTCAGCGTCGGCTTCATTTGCACTATGAACATAAAGGCGATTTTTATATTATATTCATTCATTTTAACTGTCTTCATGACACATCAATCCGTATGATATATGATACCACCCCTACGATTTTCTAAAATTTGCGAACTTATCAATGAAGCTAAACTCCGGCACTTTTTCTACATAATTCCGGTGAATTTTTGTGCCATGCATGTATTCTGAATTTTCATTAATTTGCTGTTCAAGCCCTCAAGTGAAATAAACATATAAATAATAATTATATTAATCATCATTAAAATTAATTAATGACTGACCAGCCACGACGCGCGCAGGTAGCGATACAAGCGCACCGGAAGTATCAGCGATGGTGCACATGAAGGTACTCCTGTGCACCGACGCGTCGAACCGCTGAGCTGGGAATGCCGGGAACCACAGCGAACCATTCCCGAGAATCTCGACCACGCCGGGAATCTGGTGGAAATTAATAAAATAAATTACTTGCTTAAATTGTAAATTAAAAAGTAATTTAAAAACAAAGAATATGGCACATGGGAATTCTCCTTAAAAAATGTTTTCCTTTGATTTTTGTTTGATATGATGAATTTCGATGACATTTTTTAAATTCTTTATGAGAATTGTTTTTTAATAGTTCGTATGAACGTGGATTATATGCCGGTGCATTTGAATATATTACGAAAAATTGAAGTATTTAAGTACTTATATCTTCAGTCTGCTTATATCGCAAGTTCACAAGGAATTTAAAAGCAAAGAAAACGCCAAGAAAATTCACCATATCGATATTGAAAACGTTTCGGAGTCCAGCTCCATCATCAGTTCGACTAAACTAAAAATGAATAAAATCATTTTATAAGTCATATGTGCGTTTAGTTCATATAGTCTGGAAATAGTGAATCGCTAGGATTTTATATTCTTGTCGTACCCCTAGGACTAAGTTGTTCCAATCTAGTCCTGATTATTTCGATATAATGTTAGGTCTTCTTTAGGTTTTAGGTCTGTCTTTGAATTTTGACTTATAAGATGATTTTATTCATTTTTAGTTTAATCGAACTGATGATGGAGCTGGACTCCGAAACATTTTCAATATCGATATGGTGAATTTTCTTGGCGTTTTCTTTGCTTTTAAATTCCTTGCGAAGTTGAAGTATGTGGTATGTCATGATTCGTAACATTATTACACAAGGTTATTCTAATTGAAATTGATTTGAATGAATCTTGAATTTATATTTTAAAAATACAATCGTCCTGTCTTCAATTCAAGTTCTGCCTAACTATACAAATATAGGGAATTTCGTGCACTTTCCTTATATATTATGATATATAATACATCCTAATAACTATAAACGAATATTTTGATAATAACGGTGATATTGATCTCACCTCCTGGACAGGTCGACCGTCCTGGTAGTGCCATGTCACGGTAGGGCTATGGCCTCGGCCAGCGCAGTGCAGGGCACCGCCTGAACTGTTGCTGAACATCGTCTCCGGTCGCGGCTCCAGCGCCCAGTCGAGTCCTTCACTCCTCCTGTCCGCCGCTCGAGCTGACGATCTTTTCAATCGAATTCGTTGCGCAAACGATCGTTTTCCATGAGGTTGTTTAAGTGTTAAATATGCAGGTCTTGAATATTGGTGAGATGTGTCGTCTGTTTTTTGATTGGCTTCACTCCTGCCCACCGCCCGAGCCATGTGATGAGCTGAGGATCTTTTCAATCGAATTCGTTGCGCAAACGATCGTTTTCCATGAGGTTGTTTATGTATTAAATGTGCAGGTCTTGAATATTGGTGCGATGTGTGTACTTTCTTATGATTGGCACTATAAATGTTCATAGGTCCAATGGATTGTATCTGCATTGAATGTGATCGAGAGTAATTAACGAGTTTATGTGTTAGTAGCTTCACATTAAAAGTTGGATAAGTTAATTCAGCTTTTGATGAGTCAATCAGGCCACGATAATGAGATATGGTCGGTTTCGAATGGAGTGGGTAATCATTGAATTGTTTTTGCGATGTTCGTTCTGCAGTAACAGATCGAACAGTCTTTACGCTCGCTGGTGCGTGTACCGTAAAATTGTTTGATGGTGTCGAATGCTCCTTGGATCGAACGGGATTCAAATAAATTCCTGATCTAATGATCCCGATCCGATGGGACTGCTCGAGCAATTGTCGACTGGGAATTGAAGCCCACGTGTAGGTTAATTGGTTCGTGTGATTCCAAACTTCTTTTCCCGATAGATGGTCTTCTGTCACAGACGTTTCGTCGCCATTAGGACTTTGCCCCTGACGATTTTCGTGTTCAATAGGCCCTGAAATATGAAAATAGATCTACTCAATACATATATTGAAGAATTCAAGTTATTAAAACATGTACGTCGATTCACTCCAAAAATTACATAGCACCCAGATGTTTTTGGTGTTGAGGCCTTTAATACTTATATAAATCCTGACAAGTCATATATCATCCTGCCTGCTGGTCATTAGAACGCATCGCACCGAAATAAATTTTTAAAACGAAACAGTTTGCAGAATGATTACGCACTTTGTCTGTGCTCTCAAATTGAGTCGCGCTAGCGGGAAAACCGCGGTCCAAATGTCCTCATCTGGCAATATTTATGCAGCTCGCTCGAGTGTCTATAAAACAGCGTTAACGATCACATGGATCGAAGGATCGCAAAAGGCCAGAAGCCATTCGATGTCCCTGCGCAATTTCCCTTCTGGGGGCGCAGGCAAAATGGCACGTTTCCGGAATCTCTGAATCGCCTGTCGCTGAGCGAGAGACAGGCGACTCGGGCGGTCGATGAGGCTGAGTTGTAGATGAGCAGAGATCTGGTCTTGCAGATGAGCAGAGATCTGGTCTTGTAGATGAGCAGAGATCTGGTCTTGCAGATGAGCAGAGATCTGGTCTTGCTGATGAGCAGAGATCTGGTCTTGTAGATGAGCAGTGATCTGGTCTTGTAGATGAGCAGAGATCTGGTCTAGCAGATGAACAGAGATCTGGTCTTAAGACTGGGTCCGACAAAGTACTTAATGTTATCCTGATCTATAACAAATTATTATTTGATGATAAATTGGGATAATAAATCATCCTAATTTATTTTATTAATGTGAACTAGGTGCTTTATATTGGTTTCATGACATAACCGAACGACTAATAACAGCAATGAAGATGAGCCTTATAAAAACAGAAAAGCCTTATAAACAGAGAAGAGCCTTGTAAACACAAAAATACAGTACAATAGAAAAGTACGCCTTTTTCAATGAATCCATTTCCCATAATTAAACAATTTTTTTATCACGAATAGTTTGAAGGTTTCTTGGAATTTTTTCAAATGAAAGTGGCGTTGAGTAAATTGAACCACGCTATTCAATATAAGTTAAACAATGTTTAAGTTGTTTTAAACTTCAATGTTAAAAGTATTGCACATTGAAGTTTAATACAAATTACAGTATAACTTTAAGCGTGGGAATATAACTTGAACGTTAACCGAAAAAAAATCTCATTCCCTGGATGTCTCAAACCAAGAAACTTGTTCGAAAGAAACATGTTTTTCATTTAGAAATGAAAATTTTCTATTTCTGTACAAATAAATTTGAGAAAATGCATAGAGTAATCATTTATTAATTTTTGGAATTTATTGTTAAGAATTGATGAGATATATTAAATTAATACCATTTACATGCTATGAAAGAGGATAAAACGAAGCAACACGTGTGTATTATAATGAACAGATTTCTTGTGAATTTTAAGCCTTGAAATCTCGCAATTACAAGGTTTACGTATTTACGAGTAATTTAAAGTTCGTCATTTTCTCTAGATCTGCTATCAATCACTCGACTAGCTGCATTAGCTGCTAAGCGGTACCAGCATCAATGCATTTCACTATAAATAAATAAATTAACTCAACGAAGCTTCCAATGACAAGAAAATTAAAAAATTAAAAGAAATCGGAACTGAAGAGGCAGATTGCTTTAGGTTGACGTTAATCTGACGCAATGATATTTTATTTCATATTCCTGTGCTCGCTTGCCTTCATTAAAACGAATGTATAAAATTCGGTATTAATGATGTAAAAAATTGTAGACTAATGAGTTATGTTTTACTTTGATAGTCTAAAATATGCAATTTTAACGTTTGTCTCTATTCTCTAATTAACTGCAAATAAACCCACACATCACTAATCTCCAATTAGCATCGCTCATAACGGGTTATTAGTCATAGACGGAGTTATTATCTTAACCGGTGAAGCACATCGAATGCCCCGACAATTAAACCTTTTAGACTATATTTTAATGCTTTGTTCTAACTTGAAATGCATGTCAAAAGTTATAATATTAAGTAATCGCGCTTTTCTTTGCATGATTAAATTATTTTCTCGGCCAAGTACCAAGGGTAAATTGATATTGACATCTCATCAGCTAGCACATCAGGTCAACAATACAAAAATGATATAATGAAAATACTCTAAAAATTTTATATTATGGAGTAATGGTGAAAAAAATCTTGTGGAAACTTACGGCAATTCCGTGACACAGAAATTATTTTATATTTTTGTCTCCTATAAAAATCTTGGTATTTCGGAGGTATTGAAAATATTCGTAGGAGTGTTGTAGTTGGGATTATATTTATTGTTTATGACAATAATCTTGCCATGCTTGAGTTATTGGTGATAGATAAAACCGCCCTATTACAGAATTTGTCATTGGTATAATAATATCAGTAAGTATACTCCATTATAAATTATTTTTCATAATTTTCATGACAGATTAGCTGTTTTTGCAACATGTGCATGTCGTCCATTTTAAATAGAAGCAAAATTTATTCGTAGAAAGAAAAATTCAAAATATTTTCCTGTTCGTGAACTCACTAAAAATTTGATAAAATTTCAAAAATATACGAAGTAATACTCTCCAAACTATCATTTTGATAAAAATTACTCGCATCCTTGAAAGCCATAAATTTCGTTTATTGAATTTCTTCCTATTTGAATTTCTGATCTCGGAATTTATGGTCACCTTATAAGTAATTTAATATGTTAGACCTCATCGCATGAAAAATCAGGTCCAGATCAGCCATTTTTCTGAAGTAATTCAAGACCCTCGGAGAAAAATTGCACGTTGAAGCGACTTGGATTAAGTGTGACGACCATGAGGCCGGTGAGCAACGACCCTCGGCATCTGCCACGCCACTTGCTTCTTTAATCAAGTTGCCTGTGGCCAAGATTTATTACTTAAGTTCTTCGAACCAATAAGTCACGGCGACTGTCCGGCTTCTAAATTATGTGGCCGCAAAAATGCCCTCTCGGGACAGCCGAACCGGCCCAGCAATCGTGCCTATATAGTAATCGTGCACGAATATCGTGCCCAGCAATAATGGGTGACGATCGTGCGCAGCGGCCCTGCCCGGCGATCGTGCCTAGAAATCGTGCCCGACGATCTTACCCAGAAATCGTACGCAGCGAACCTGCTCGACGATCGTGCATAGGAATCGTGCCCAGCAATCGTGCGCGGCGATCGTGCGCAGCGACCTTGCCGGCGATCGTGCCCAGCAATCGTACCACGCTTGGTCACCTATGAACTGGGCAACATGTCGCAGCCACTCCGTCGCCTCCAAAGTCAAAACCCTTTTGGTGCCAATGCATGATTGTGAACAACTGGAATTATCACAGTTGATCATTTCGTATGAATTTTAGAGTGCTGAAGTAAATATTTCAGCTCGTCATTCATGCTGTAGCCTTGTCATTTTTTTTTTTTGCTGTCATTCAAGCAGTTATTTCTTATATTTATTCCGTTAAATTTGTATTCATTTTTTCATTAGTGTTTTTGTCTTTCGACTTTACAGGCATTTCAATTTAGAGAAAAAGTCTGTTAATCCTTATCATCCAATACTTGTCACTTTCATTGTCAGTTGTGAAGCAAGTTGTACTGCACTGTTGGTGAACCTTCTTTGACTTTATTTACTGTGACATTTAAATTTGTGTTTTGATATAAGTGAATTATTGTAGTTATTTTGTTAGGAATGACTAGGATTAAGTATTATAGCCGAATCTTAAGTTATTACTTACGTTTAAAGAATCGTATTAGTTTACTACTACATACGAACCATATATTCAGAGCGTGCAATTCGCTGGGTTTATTTTTGGTTCATTTTTAGCGCATTTTCTCATTTATGGAAAAAGTGCACTATTGTACTCGCCATGTCCGTCTGTCTGTCTGTCCGTCTGTCCGTTCGTCCGTGACCTCAAGTTTTCGTCGACGAGAAAATGCACTCTCTGTCACTCACTGCAGTGAGTACTGAGTTATATTTTTTCTTCGTGTTTCTTCTATTCATCAGTATCTACCAGTGCCTTCGTTATCAAAAAGTGACCAAATCCAAGTTCACTTCCCTGCATGGTTAAAAGTCGGTTGTCTGGCTGGCACTGAAGCCTGAAGCAAGAGCGTTCGGAATTCACCGTCGAGCTTACAATGCTACAGTGTGAAGATATCCATTTACTGATCCAAATATACATTATAATATTTACCGATAGATAAATCAAGATGCCAAATTCGGCTGATGAAAAGTCATCTTATTTATCGAAACGGTAATTTTGCTCTTAGATTTCAACCATCTACATAAATCATTAATTGAATTGAATGCTGCGTATGATACTGGAATACGTGCTATGGCATCATAAATCCCCGCCGCCACTATCATAGTGTCGCAGTATAATATATCCAATTGACGTGATGGATTTGATAGCTTTTTGGTATCTCTATCACTTGACTATATCATTTATTTGATTTTAAGAGCTGTCATGGTGGGTTCGTACGTCTGTCAAAAATGCACTTGAATAGATTGCTAGTTAAGGCTGAATTATATGACGTCAAAATTCCACTGATTTTAAGGAGAGGATGGACAATTGATACTGAATTTCATTTGACAAGTAGAGAGCCCGTGGTGAACTGATGATCGAAGAAATTTTAAGTGACAAGCTTAGAATCGAACATGAACTGTTTCTTAAGTTGATGGATTGAAGTAAACGGGACTGTTGCAGGCCAAAAATTATTATTTTTTTTAATTTCGGCAGTGTTGCAAAAATTTTGTTCCAATTTCAAAAGTCCCAAGTTCACTTAGGAGTTTGTGCAAATAATGACAAATCTTAAATCGGCTTCCTACTTGTTGCAAACGCAAAATGGACATAATAACATACAGTAAAAATATTCTTTCTGCCATTAATAAAGGCAATCATTTTCGGAAAAATCCCATATATTTTAGTGTGACGAATAAACTTCCAAAACGGTGCAAAATGGGTCGCGCCATGAACAAAGAACACATGCAGGATACATTATTTTTATTGAACAAATAAATGAGCTTTCAATCTTTCTCCACTTCTGTAACTTTTTTTCGTTAAGTGCATCCTAGTTAAAAGAAAACATCCGTTATTGGTCGACACATACGAGGTTTAGTCAGTCAGAATTTCCAGAGAAAATGCCTTTTATTCGAGATTGGTGCACTGTGGCATGTAAAAAATCTTATTCCTCACGAAGTCCTATAAGTAAGAATAAGCTTGGTTTCTTCTTCGTCAAATCCGAAAGTGAAAAAAATTAATTCGCGTCCTGGGTTTTGTATAAGTTTCTAGTAAAAATTTCCCGGGACTTGATGTTGTCATAACAGTTGGCAAAAAGCCTATGGTTACATTTTGCGCCGCGAGGCGTTGGTAAAAATATATCAAGGCTAGTGGAATCGTTTAGAAAAGATAGGAGAATTCTTCGCTCTTGACGCGTCAAAAAAATGAAACTAGACTCGAAAAGCTGAGAGCCATTGTTCTCGACCAGCACTCTAGCCCTGAGAGATCTCGTGTTGAGAACAGAGTCCCTGAGTGCTCGAGAATTAATGACGACTTGGAGTAGAGTTAAAAAAGTAATGCATTACTCATTACTTTTCCTGAGCCTTTACAAATGTTGTGTACATATCTTGCATATTTCAGAGAACTTACACAAAGCCATATTTATGCATGGAGTTATATTATTGTAAATGATAAATTATGACATCAATTATGATAAATGACATAGTATGAAACGAAAGTTAGCTAACAACCGACAGTAGATTACAAAGGTGGAACATGCGCAACATAACCGAGCGCAATATTGTTCTTCAGGGGCCATACTTTCAAAACTCGCTAAGTGAACGTAAGTACTTACGCTCTATTTTCTTGTCTATGATTGGTGGATTTGGCTTGAAAGGCCGTCAATGATTGGCGGATGAACTTACGATCTCTTAATTTTTTTTGAAAGTATAGGCCCAGGCCAAGTAAAATTAAATCATAAAGCAGTTTTTGGTTGGTTTTGTTGACGTCCTCCCTGCATTAGGACGTTTCTTGTGCCACCAGTGATGTGATTCGTGAGCAAGCAAAAGGGAAGTCTTGCGTTCAGATGTTATCAGGTCCAAATGTCTTTTGAATTCATCTTCCTACGTACACTGGATTTCATCTTCCTTGAATGGGGCAAAAAGGTCGTTATCGCGTTCGACTCGCTTATATCCTATGAATTGGAAGAAAAATGCATGTCATTAATCTAATAACTGATAGAAAGTTATAGAAATGGAAAGATTTTATCTAAATGAATAAATTCAACTTATTGCACAATAACTATTGGAGTCAGTAACTACTAAAATCAAGAACACTAGATATAATTATTAAATATAAAATCAATTCTACCACCAACTGAAGCTTCAGCAAATTCAATCTACAGCGAACTGCACTTAAAGCTCATAGTCCAACTGAGGCATCGTTGAAGCTGGAGTAATTTGAATAAGTTTTGGTGTGAGTCTCTAGTTCATTCCTTGATGACGACATTGAAACTTTAGGCAAAAAATGTTGTTGTTTTTTCCCACAGAAACGTTTTTCTTACATTGTTTTCATTCATTGGTTGCGTGAGAAATCAACCTCAAAATAGAGTAGAAAGTGATATAACAAATTAGTTAAAAAATTCTTCGTCAAAACCACATTTAAAAAAGCAACGAATTACGAAGTATTTTCTAGTAGAGGCTGGCATAATGAGGAGATTATGATAATGACATGGAGTCAGAAAAACAAATTAAGAAAACTTTAATGGCCTAATTGTCTAAGTTCTAGATTTTTTCCTGAAATCAGAAAATTTTACAATAATTGCGAAAAGGAAATGATGTAGATTTTGTGGAAATTTTGATCTGTTTACTAGTCTGCTGATTAAACATGAGTTAATTAATCGTACGCGACAAAAATTAGGCCTAAGTGGCTATTTAACCATAGGAGGCTCAAAGTTATTTGTATTTATTAATTTTCTATTGTTTATTCCACTTAAATTTATCTCTGATAGTTTCTACATGCATTCACTCTTCACTTACACAACCTTACTACGATTCCTGAAAGTCTACGGTAAGTTAGACTCAGGTTTAACTACCTCCATCCAGTGCCTGTTTCGAAGCATTAAACGAAGCTAAATTTGTTTGCTTCGTCGAGGACTAATTATTTTAGATCTAACAAACCAGTATAGTGAAGCATTTCACACATTCTAAGCAGCGGAATGAAACAATCAGCAGTTTTATCAGGGATGAAATGAAGATTGAGCGTTCTTCAGTTGCTCGGACCATTCCCTAATACAGCGCTAAAAGTGGGTGCCAGCTTCCATAGAGACGCAAAGGAAATTTTGTACATCGCGTCGGCAGACGTTGATTGCAGGCGCGAAAAAGTGTTATGGATGTCGATATCGCGCAATCACAGTGCCGCGGGCCACTCAACTCAAAATCATAAAAATTACCAGAAATCCATTAAGCGAAGATTACTCGAACGGAATGCGGCGCATTCAAAACAAGTGGCTTAAATACACCTCTCGAGTAGACTGTTCAATTCATCTCTCTCCAAGCCCACGTTGATCAAGGTAGTTGGAAAAGGTCTAGGAGATTGGGATGAAAGAACTTTTGAGACAATTTGCAGGCATAAATTTACAGAGATTGACGCTCTTGGATAGAAAGTAATGAAGGATTTCAAAATTTTTATTATCATATAAATTCATCTGTACATTTATGTGTGACGAGTTCATCTGTATATATATACATCTATGACGAGCAATTTTCTCTGAATTAATTTCAGAGAAATGAATGTACTCATGGTAACTATAACCAAAGGATAATAATCTTGGCTGCTTACCTCGTCCTATCAGTTCAAGATCTTGATGCGATCTATTTATGAGCAGCTTTGTGTCACAAAACAATGAAAAAAAATTTAACAGCCAGAATTTGGATGGAAAAATGATTTTATACTCAAAAATGACATAATATGAAACGTTTTATAACGTTAATGTTACTGTAAGATTAATTAGGAAATTTTGTGTCAAAATTTTTGGTAGCATCATTTCAGCGTGGGGCAGCCGCGAGTCACTGCCTTGCCTCTTACGAAATAATCTATGGTATACTGCGATTATATTGTATTATGTACATTTTTGCAAAACATATAGAAATAATTCTAACATATATCAGAAGCATCAGACATTATTAACACGTACAAAGGTAATTAAGAAGCAATATATTTACCACGGTAAGTTTTTGCGCTCGCGATTATGAGAAGCAATCTAGAATCCTATCAGGATATAAGGCAGTCCTGATTCCTCCGCACGTACAATTTCCTATTAATCATGGACGTTTACCGACATTAATCATCATAATTACACAGCACTTTCTTCGATAATGAATGTGAACATTGGAAGCGTCGGCCGAGTCTGATGTATGGGAATGGTTCTTTTTTCTCATCTAAGCCCAGTAATGCAGACTCCTTCATTTACCGAGCCTGATTTTTACTCCTTCTCTGACGTCGTCGGAGGCAATCAGGGCCATACTTTCAAAAAAGTTAAAAGATCGTAAGTTCATCAGCCAATCATTGACGGCCTTTCAAGCAAAATCCACCAATCATAGACAAGAAAATAGAGCGTAAGTACTTATACGTTCACTTAGCGAATTTTGAAAGTATAGGCCCAGGTCTTAGGAGATCTCATGGAAGGCCCGAGACTTCTTCAAGATCTTATTTATCTCTGAGCTCTGATGCAAGAGCTGGAAATTTTTAGCAGGAGCTAAACTGTAACGCATTAAAACAACGAGAGTTGGAAATGGTGCAGTTTGATGAATGTGACTGATGAGTGCAAGTGGAATTTAATTGTTGTGTAAAGTCATAAAGTGTTAGTTTTTAATTATTCTCGTGCCTATGGAATCTAAAAAAGTAGAAGTAAAAGATTTTAATGTAAACATGAGATATTTATCAACCTGAGAATTAGAATAAAATCGGATAAAGTTTTCTTATAATGTACACTGTCCAATAATCTTATTTTTTCATCAATATTTTATAATTAAATTATTTAAACGGAAGCTAGTGTCTAACGCGTAATTTATAATGAACATTTTTTAATTTTCAAAACCTCCTAAAAATATGATTATCATCAGGAAGCAGGCCTTAATAGATAATTGACTATAAATCTACGGGGGAAAAAACAATTCGTTTTCACCGACTGGGAGGTTTCGATGTTCTGGTAGTTAGAAACATTCCTGTGACTTTAAGAATGAAGGTGACTATGATACTGGTGGTTCAAACAGATACTAATGTACAATTTCATTTCAGATATCATAAACAATTTCATTACAGATACTTAGATTCAATTTTACAGTTACTCAGATTCAATTTCATTTCCCATATCAGGGACAATTTCATTATTCTCCAGAAACTGACGTAATTAGCATATTAAACATTTGAGCAACTGTTTATCAGTTCAGAGACGTTCACTATAAAATAAATGATATTTATTCGCCTTGCATTTCTCTGGGAAGCGCAACTAGCGTCACGTGGGATTGCACTCAAAGCTTTTGATGTCAAAGTGGAAAGAATTAAATGCTACGGCTCGTTTTTTCCAAGATTTTTATGGCGTCTTCGAGTTGAAATACGTCATCAAAGGAATTACTAAGAAGAGCTGAGACTTTAAGAAAATATTTTATTCCAGATACAGCCTCATAAGATAAGAGTGCTTTTCAAGATGCGTATTATCTATGATGGTATGTTTTACTAACATTATATGAATCATTTGGGAAATATTTTCCTCCGTTTTGTGCAGATTGAAAATATTGAAAATAGAAATAAAGTGGGTATCCGTCAAGGATATCACCGCAAAAATGTTATTATCGAAATTTTCATTCAATTGAGGCATACATTGAAACTCATTTCAAGATAATATCTAAATAGAATTTTAAAATTATATTTAATAAAATATATTTAGTGCGACGCAAAATGTATGCATAAATACCCGTGTGGCACAAGAGCTTGAACTGATATTTCAAGCAAGAAGCGTATCATGGGTATATGGATAACTTCAATATACTCTTTAACATTTTCTCCGTTTTTTTTTTTTTTTGGTTTAATTTGATCAATTAAAGGAGTATTTCAGTTGATGTATGGCTGTCCTGTTGGAGTATTGCTGTCCTGTTGGAATATTTTTGTTGAAGTATTATGTGATTCTATTCATTCTTCGTTACCTATAGTTGTTTTGCGCTGTTATTTATTTGAAAATCCTTGGTTTAGTGAAGTGTTGTGTGAAAGAAGATTATTTGTTTTATGCGCGGAGAAGCTAGTTGCATTAATTGATTGGAAAGTTCACAATAATTTTTACTACTGGAGCATTTTTGTTGCTACATTACTGTCTTGTTAATGTATTTTTCTCTTGTAGTATTACTGCTTTGTTGAAGTATTACTGCTTTGTTTGGAGCATTTCTAGCGGAGTATTATTGTCTTATTGAAGTACTTCCGTTGTTGTATTACCAGTTAGTTGGAATATTTCTGTTATAGTATTACTTTACTGCCTTCTTGGACTATATCTTGTACATGATAAACACGATTAGGCCTCAAAGCCTTCCTGCAAGATCCTACCTGCTGGTCTGTGGACTTGCCCCGTCTTGTGGGCAATAAACTGAGCTTGCATCGTAAAGTCCACACCAGTGACGAATCAAACTCCGTTTTGTGCGCTTGATGGCCTCGTTTGACGGACAAGAAGATCTGTATTTGATGGATTAAATGGCAAAAATAAGAAACGCGAGGCGACTGGTGATCAGTCTAGGATTTTCAAGTTCATGTCACTTTACTTTAGAGACGTTCACTATATCCTGGTTATTACTATTATTAGAGACGTTCTATATTTCATGTACTGGTTATTACATGAAAGCAAAATATATAGGAGGGAGAGGCTCACTAGTTGAACATAAATCGTTTACAGTATGTTTGAATTTATGTTAAATCTTGAAACGAACAAACGCGTTTATAAACGCATACCCCGTAGTATGATCTCCTATTGCTCACCTATTTAAAAGAGCGAAGTCAAAATATTACTGTAGTTTGACGATAAGTTAAAAATGCTATACTTCATGTTTGGATTATAAATTCAAATTAACTATTATCCAACTGCATGGACTAGAGTCGGAAATGGTTGAAATTTGTTTCTAAAAGTTATGTCAAATGAAAAAAAGATAATTTTGCCCCCCGTGTAAATTTTTGTCGGCGAAAAAAAAAAACGAGCCACTTTGAGGGCTTTTACTTCTGATCTCGAGGCAAAAATTCATATACTTAACTATTTGAGTGGAAAAAATTTTAAATTAGCGAAAATTGATATGCTGGAACCATGAGCTTCTTGTGTCGGCCGCTTTCCGCAAACCATTAATTGCAGTGCTGCGTGGAGGCAAAAGCGTATGCATTTCTTGTAGCGTAAAAATATGCTAAGAACAAGAGCTGTAAAACACAGCCATTATCCGAGTCCTGGCTTGTGAAATTCTTCGTGCACTGCACGGGCAAGATTTCGTTGAGACCGGTTGAATTCTGCACCACAGCATTGAGCTTACACCAAGCATATAACTTTTATTTAGTGAGCTTATATTACATTTTATTGGGAAGATATTCATGGTGTTGCATCGCTCGGTCAACGAGTAATGGCAACAGGTAACAAAAACCTGTTATACCTGCATTATGAACTGCAGTTTACCATGACCTGCTATGGCATGCATTTAACTATCGATACGATAAGCATCGAATGAAGCCTCGTGTCATGTTTCTTATTTTCGTAAGAAAATAAAGCAATATAATAGCGTCATTTTTTTAAGGTACCTTCGTGTGAAAATGTGTGTTAGTATTGATTATCTGAATAATTTTCATTCGAGTTGTTTAATATTTGCATATTATTTGTTTAACAATTACTCAATTGTGTGCAGATTTCTTACTTATTATGTAGCTTTCTTTTGATATCACTCATGTGCACCGTACGTTCACCTTATTTTTCATTTGAAGTCTGCTATACCAACTCATTTCACTCGCCCCTTTCAATAGCAAGTGATGAAATGAAGTCTATACAATGGTTTCCATGCTACGGTATTATCATTTGAATTTTTTTTTCTTGTATATTCATTTTCCTTTTGAAACCTATTTCCCTTTTGATGTTTAGAGTTCCTTTTATTACCTAGCTACTTTGATATCAGTGTAATTTTCATCTATTTTCATTTTAATATCTATTTTACTTCTTCTTTCACCAATAAATATTTTTTTTCTCGCGCCACGCCGGTTTAACTTACTACGCCGAATTGATCATATATGTCTATTCAATAAGCCAATACTCATAATGATAGGCATGGAGTACATCATCGTTTGCTGTGCTATGCAGTGACTGAAATGTTCATGTTCATTCCACTTAACATAGCCTTTAATCGCATCGCATTGTTTCTACATAGTGACTCGGATAAAAAAAATACTGAGTGTGGGATCTATGTCATTGAGAAATTGTTTCCCGATTTTTTTCCACCGTCCTATTCCATTTTCTCTCGCCCTCTCCGTAACAAAAGACATCAAGCAAATGGTATTGCGAGCATTTTTTGAAGTCTATTCCATCATACTGCTAGCTGGGTTTTATAGAATGACAGTTCAGATGATATACAAACCTGTTTTCTTTTAGACAACGGAAAAACGTAGCTGCATTGTCTGGCAATTCCCGTTAAATATAAAGAAGTTATTCCATTTCAATATAGCAAAAAGCGTTGCAATTTTGAGCTGTTCATAAAAAATTTTTGTATATCGAACGTCTTCAATGGAAAAATATTAATGTAGAGAAAAAATAAATACATTAAAAAGCATATACGAAGATACATGAAACGGAAAAAAATTTAAATTTAAGTTCAGTGCAAAACGGTATAACATTCATCCCATAATTATTATGATAAAATATTGCTGTCTCCGTTGTCTTCAGTAAATAGATCTTGTAAAACTCTGGATTTATATTACTAGTGCAGTAACTGTGTGGCACAGAGATAAATCCAGTAGTGCAGTAATCGATCAAAATTTTACGCCGAGCAAATTTTACTGTGCAGTTATAGTTTATATAGTTATGGTGCAGTTATAGTTTATATAGTTATGGTGTAGTTATAGTTTATATAGTTATGGTGCAGTTATGGTGTAGTTATAGTTTATATAGTTTTGGTGCAGTTATGGTTTATGTAGTTATGGTGCAGTTATAGCTTATATAGTTATGGTGAAATTATAGTTTATATAGTTATAGTGCAGTAACTGATCTACGAGTATATCTTGAATCTCTTGGAAACCCGGCCAATGATGAAAATTAATTTGTAAATTTAAACAGTGGCAGATATATTTTACGAGTACGCTTCAAAGTATTGGGAGATACTTATAAATATCATTGAGGCGTTTTGTGGAAAATCATGACCATATCTTTCACTGCAGCATTGGTCAGGTGAATGGATTTCCCGATTACATGAGTAAATTTCAGGCATTAAATAACTATTTCAATGTTATTCTGACCAAATTGGGATTAATTTGATATATGAGCGAAAGGCCTCTATTAAGAAAACAAACAATTTTCAAACGATGTTGAATAATTATTTCCTTTTTACCATACGATAATTACGTTCGAGTAAATTGTTGCAGTACACTTTGAGTCAACTTTAAATTTCCGAAAGGTGAATGTTAATCTATGACTCGACTTGACTTGGAAACAAATAATAAGTTACTAATAAGTATAAAGTAATAATAAAAGTAAAGTAAGTAATAATAAAAATAATAAGTTACTAATAATAAGTACTCAACCACGCATCACTCACCTACGCGTAAATAAAACTTAAAGGAACAACTGGATAACCGACATTACATTCGTGGTTAAAAACTCACTTCGTGAACAATTTATATCTTGAATTGAGAAAGAAAATTATATTTAAATTTACGTTTTATGTGTCGCGTATTGTAGAAGAATGCCAGTGTATTAAAGAACTATATATAGCTCGTCTCGTTTAAGTCTCAGTTTGCGAGTTTGCTTGAGCATTGAAATAACATCAAATGTTGAACATGATGTTTTGTTAAAAAATAAAGCTAGTAGTATTTAAATGCTTAGAAGTATGATCGAAGAATGACAGGATTAATGTGTACGTTGAGTGTAAGGTATATTGTTAATATCATTTATACAGGAGCAAAATTGTGCTAATTCTGTTAATTTTAATGATATTTTTGATGTACTCGTCCCAAAAGAATCGCTACGACAAGTTAATTAATGGTAAGCTGGCTAGCGAGCGCAGGCTCTCTAGTGACAGTTTGTCTAAAGAATTATGGAAATTATGCATAAATTTGGCAAAGAAAATTACTCTAAAATACCCAGAGCAGGGAAATTTAAGCCAAGAAATTTTTTGTGTAAAGAAATTGAACCTGGAAGCTGCGTCGGAAGTGCTTTTTAAGAACTCGAAACTTATCCTCTGCGGAAGCTTGAAGAAGCTACGACGACTCGACGGCAGCAGCAGAGTGGCATTAGGATTAAAGTTTCAAAGTACCGGTATTGGAGCAGAGAGTTGCGGGGTTCGAAACCATGCGAACTTTAATAATTCTGCTGTGTATTATTATTGCCATAACTCTTATAATAATAATAATAATATAATTATAATAATAAATAAACTTGTAGTCTTGTAGTGGTCGATGTCGTAACTAGTGTTCTCATTTGGGGAAACTTCCACCACTCACTAAACCACTACTACGCATGCTGTAGGGAACGCCAGAAGGAATTTAAACATTTGCTGAAAATTTAATATGCACATGCTCAGGTTTGAAACTTTTGAATGAATTAAAAATTTCAAAGTACATGCAAAAGATATTACAGCAACTATTTTCCGCTATATCAAATATTAAACACCGAGTGGGGTTCCAAATCTTGTTGAGGTTTACAGACTAGACTATAATTAGACTATATTAGAGACTATAAAATATACCTTGGTGCAATCCGACAGCAATATTTTTAATGAACTATATTATCGACTGAATTTTTGCGAGTTTACATTTATGGTATGCTAAACAAACATGAAATTATAAAGTCAAAGGTCTGAATTACTGTGGATTTGTATTCTTGCTATCCATCCCCAACTGCGATAAATCCTTCCTACATGAACTGATCTTCGTTGTTGCTCTTCCGAACACGTAACTCTAAACTGCTCGCCGGTCTCATTGTCTCGAGGTTTTATATTTCCTGCTTTGAGAGACGAGCAGCACTCGAAACTCTCAAGTCTCGTCTACTTCGTGAGCTCGACAGAGCAGAGGCAGTGAAGTCATTGTCCATCCATCGTGATAAATTTCTTTCGTATCCTGAGCGAGTTCATTGTTGAATCGTGGAAAGAAAAATCTCTGCAAATTCACTAGCTAATCGTGGACCTGCTAAACTCTTTTTAGTTAGTTAGTTTAGTTTAGTTAGTTAGTTTAGTTAGTTTTAATTTTCAACCTATATTGCGTTACAATACACATATTTATGATAATACATGTGTCTAAAAGCAATGAAAAAGTTTACTCGACCTTCAATTAATGATGAACCTCAATAACACCTCAGGGCAAACGAATACAAATTTTTTAACCCAATGGCAGAAAATGCATTATAATTTTTCAATTTGTAACTACTCAATGCTATGTCTAAAGGAGAAACAATTTTTTTATTTGTGTACACAATTTATTTGGAGAACAATAGACGTAGCGTAAAATAGGTTTAGTATACCAACATTAGTCATTAGTCGGTATAACTCCTCGCCCTTAATAAGATGTAAACTCATTTGCAGAACCTCATACAACAGGTTAATGTGATACTCCTACTTAATTTGTGATGGTACGTAAACGTCTAAAAAAATCAGAACACCAATAAAAGTTAAGTGAGCTCTCATGACGACATGAAATTCTACCCAATTATGGGTAATTAATGTAGTAATTGAGCTTGAAAATGTCTTTGGAATAAATGCTAATTCGGAAAAACTAAAGATACAATTTTCAATTATGTTCCACAAATCAGGAGTAATTAGTCTTTCAGATTTTTCTCTGGTACTGTTCTTTGAAATGATCTCGCGTATGAGTCAACACTGCTTGCATCTTTTATGCATGTATTTCTGTTTGTTTTCCTTTATTTCTTTTGTGCCAAAGTAGCTTGGAAAAGACTTGAACTTGAGACCTCGTTCAGTGAGGGTATCAAATGTTAGTGTCAATGTATCGTACATAATTTTTAACAAATGTTGAGTGCATTTGTACTCCATTTGTGGAAGTTCTCTCTGTACATTCAACTTCCACACATTCAAAACTCTGTACATTCAAAACTTAATTCTGTTGAAATCAGATTGATGAGAGAGGCAAGGCACTAAGCGGCCCTGAACTGTCCAGATTAACCAGTAATGGTTTTCAGAATAGAAGATGCGCATTCCTAATATTATCTATATTAGTAATGTGAATTATCCATATTAGGAAATACTTCAACTTTATCTCATGTCTTTCTAAATAAACTGTTTTGTAAGAAGAGCAACACTTATATTGGTTCATTTCAGACTTAATAATTTTTCTCGCGATATCGTGTGAGATTTCCAGGTATCAGTATCGTGCAATTGGCCTGTAAATTTCCTCTAAATTTCCTCTAAATTTCATCGGAAATTTCCTCTAAAAGATCAACAATTTTCATGATTCCTTTAAAAAATTAACATTTACGTTGACAGAAGACGCGCTTGTCTGTTTAGAAGGACAAAAGAATTAAGATCTCGCTTTATTACTCAGAAATTGTGATCTGTTTGATTAAGAAGACTATTTCCTACCAAGCTTGTTATTCGATGGAAAAAATAAAGCCTTCTTACCATTCACATTCTTCGCCGGTCACATCACTATGGATAAATAATCCATAGTTCACAACCTTAATCGAATTATGGGATAATTCTTCACCGAAATCTTACATATAATTTGTATTAGAATTTTCTACATCAGCACTAATACCGACAAATTATGCAAAAAAGGGGTATATTATTGTGCCTACAAGGTAGTTTGTATTTCCGTAATTTGTAAAACTAAAATGCATTTTTTTAATGCAGAAAATATCCGTAAACATGAATGTAAAATCTCAACGATTTCAAAGTAACCACACATTTATTCTATAATCCTAAAATAAATCTAAATAAAGACGCGAACATCAGAGGTTGTGGCATGCGCAAGTGTGTAAGATACGTGGCAGTTAAATATATATAATAGTGTTGAGGAACTTCTGGACGAAATTATGTACATGGTCCTTGAAGTAAACATTCATCCTGCTTGCGCCATGAGAAAATAATTTAATTATCACATTTTTTCCATACGAACGTTGCTAACCATTTGTTATCACAGCATCACCTAGGAGTGTTAGGAAGTGCGTAGCGAAAAGGAACGATTTGTTTCCTAATGCATGAAAGTAATTTAAATTTCTGTGACTCACGATTTTGTTATGCAACTTGAAAAATACCGCAATGTTTTTCATTGTCATAGGTCGGACTAGAGATTTCCATGAACGAATGTTTGACTCATCGTTCATTATCAAGATTTTTTGTATTGATTTACCTGTATCTCATTCTTCTAGCTTATATCAATTTGGAAATTACGCCCAAGAGTACGGAAACTGCGACTTGACGTTTTATAATTCACTACATACGAACTTGTTTAACATGGACTTGGTTTTTGAGAGATGTTGAGTGCCCGAGAAATGCCATGCATAACTTTTTTTTTAATTAAAGCGTTATTTTTAATTAGGTTTCATTATGAATTGCATTTTGATTTAAAGTTATCCGATTTTTTTCCTTGATGATATAAAAATTGATGCTAAATTGCGGAATATAGTAGTACAATACTTTAATTTAGAGATTCATTTTTCTAATTTTCTGCTCATCCCCGTATACAGCTTCTGGTACGAATAAATTATACCTGTTTGGGGATATGACTATTTACTTTGCATTGTGCTAAAGTCAATAATATCTCATAGAATAGTCGGTGGCTTTCATGTTTGTTTTTTAAATTAGTTTCCATGTTATTATTTGCTCCAATTTCCAATTAATAAACTAATTTCGTCCGTCTGGCAGTGTTGAGGCAGTGCATGCAGTGCAAATAAGCTGTTGTTGATCGCTGCACTTCATGTGGAGCTTTGTGATGATGAAATTATTATATCTCTAGTCAGTAAATTATTATGTATCTCTAGTCAGTAAATTATTATGTATCTCTAGTCAGTAAATTATTATGTATCTCTAGTCAGTAAATTATTATGTATCTCTAGTCTGTCAATTATTATATATATCTAGTCTGTAAATTATTATATCTCTAGTCTGTAAATTATTATGTATCTCTAGTCAGTAAATTATTATACATCTCTAGTCAGTAAATTATTATGTATCTCTAGTCAGTAAACCGACCACAATACCTTCATTAAACCAAACAGCGAGGGAACATTATTACCTTCATTAGACGTGAGAGAACGCAATTCGTATATAAATATTTACGAGATTATATTTGCAATCAAAGTTCATCCAACCGCCTCTCTTGATAATTATTATATGAGATTTCACTTACCGTATACATTTGTGGACAATAAATTATATTTATAATTAACGAATTGGAAAATTCTCATGAACTCTTAATCAAAAATTGATGTTCAAACCACACTTTTAAATCCATAAAGAGCGTGAGCGATTTTGATGCACCTTTTGGCCGTGTCAAACTGGGTCAGGATGACACACTCAAGGACTTGAAGTGCATCATTATTTGGACAAAGACCCTCTCATTTCTCTGAGAGTGCATTGTACGACCTTCTTATGAAACATTTTGCCCGCGCATTGAATACAATAAATAGAAATTGCGTCATCCGTTCCGCTAATTTCACTCTAAAGTTTTTTTCAATTTTATCGATTTAATTGTAAAATATAAATTGCGTCATCTGCTCGGCCAATTTTACTCCGAAAATTTCAATTTTTTTATAAATTTAATTGTAAAATATAAATTGCGTCATCTGTTCAGACAATTTTTCTCCAAGATTTTCCATTCTTCTATCAATTTCATTGTAAAATAGAAATTGCGTCGTCTTTTCGGTGAAGTTTACTCCGAAAATTTCAATATTTTATTAATTTAATGGTAGTTTCACTGCAACAGGAATACTCGCACACACCCAATATATCGACCAGGGGCAATACTTTCAAAACTCGCCAAGTCAACGTAAGTACTTACGCTCTATTAACTTGTCTATGATTGGTGGATTTGGCTTGAAAGGCCGTCAATGATTGGCTGATGAACTTACGATCTCTTAACTTTTTTCGAAAGTATAGGCCCAGCGCCAGCCGAAGAGTTCCGTCGGCTGCCGTCAACAAGAAGTTGATGTCTCCACAGCTGAAGGCCCCGAGCTTCAAAGAAGCTCTTCCAATGCAGCTGTCAAGTTCAATTTCCTTTCCAACAAAATTCCTGGTTTAAAATTCGGATTCTTTTTTGGAGTAATTTTCTTAGGCAAATTCACGCTTCATTTCCATAATGCTTTAGACAAACTGTCACCAGAGGGCCTGCGAGGGCTTTGCAAGCTTCAGCCGGCTAGTCTCTTCGAATTTTTAAATTTTGAATTGTGACGAGTTTTGCTAGGGATTGTCAAAAATAATGCGCTGGGTGGATGACTTGGTTTGGTTCTAATGTTTAATATATAATATGAATAAAAGAATATATTATCATTATAAATGAAGATAAGTTTATTTACTTAGACTTTTTTAGTGCTAAGGATATAGTCCCGATAGATTAAGAACCTCTCGATTGAACATCCAGAGTGATCGTTTTATTTTTGCCAGTCCACAAAGAAATAAATTATATGTCTCTATTTTAAAATAATCATACCCCAATTCCTTCTTGAATCTCCTCACACTCAAAGTTATTAAGCACGGCTCTGTTGAGGTTCTGAAATCGTGAGCTCGCGTGCTGAACACAAGGTAAATATAGTCAAACTTAGGTAGACTCACATAAATTTTATATTTGCTACATAATCTCTTAAGCAAGCAGCGGTGGAACTGAAACTTCGATGGAGTTTATGATTGGAAATTGTATCCACTAAGGATATAGATCCGGGAGTGTATATGACCTTGCAAGGCCTTTAATGTATTGCGGGGAATTAGGCCTTTTGATTATCTATTGCAAAACAATTCTTTGTCTCATCAAAGCATGGGATTTAATATAATTATTTAACGCAGCTGCTCGCCAATATTCGAAACTTCTAAAAGCTACTAGGAGGAAGGCGGAAAATATATATTAAGCTGAAGGTGAAGGGGAATGAAGGTAAAGGGGAATGAAGGTAAAGGGGAATGAAGGTTAAGGGGAATATATGCAGCTGATAAAGTTCAGCATTCTGCTCTCCCCTTTGATCTTATTTTAATTGTTGCAGAAGTCCGTGCGACTTGATTGAGTGATCCAACTCAAAGCCATCAGTGAGACGTCAGTGAGATCTGACAGAAGCCATTTGCAACTCTGCAATGTTCTCAGCAAAAATTTTATTGAAGGGAAATTTAATCCTTATTAGTTTTGTCCACTGATCTGATTTGATTGAAGTGTTCAGGGCTCTTGGGTAATTCAATTATTCAAAGGAGTTTTATTTTTGCATAAGTGAACTTTTGGTGAAACAAACAAAAGGCAAGTTTTTCTATAAATTTTCTGTTATTATTTAAGATTTTCATCGGTGTTTCAATTTCCTTCTTCCCTTCCACTTAATCTCCATCAACATCATTAATGAGCTCAAAAAAGGATTAAGTTACGAAATAATATCTTTCCGGTGATCTCTTATGTAATAACTGAATTTAACGTAATATGTTTAAAAGGAACTTACAGTAAAATTAATCTATCCAATATTACACAGGCTACGCCCTGAAAAATAGTGAATTGGAAAATTCAAGAAGCAGTAAGTCCAAAATCATGTTGGAAAAAACTTGCTCAATATCATTTTATAAATCATTTTTCTAATTTAAGTAAGTGCTTCTTTCCTGCAGCTTCTTTGATACATTAGTCCTACATATTTCCTAATATTGTGATGACATTGTTGGCTTTAATGATTGCCATTCGGAAAGGACACATTCCAATTATTTATAAAAGCTTATAAATAAAATATACAGATATGTACAATCCCCCACTAAATATTGTTTCTTTACTTGGCAAATGCCCTCTGAATTTTATTATATGATTAAAATTAGTTTTCTCACCTTGTTTTTAGATTAACGTAATATTTAATTTTAACGCCTTAAATAATATTTATTTTTATTGCCACTGGCTGCCGTTTATAAATCTGATCACTTCGTGTATAGATGCAAAACTTCAAATAAATATATTGCATATAATTTTAACAAAGAATCTTTAAAATCATCGCAATCACTCAACCTACTATAATCTTTCTTTGAATCGGACAGAATTCTTTCATCTGCTCTATCTACTTCGACGTGCGAAAATTAGACCCACTTTAGTCAATCCCACTTCAGACGTGCATCAATTTAGCATCTCTCACTCGTTCCGGCCAAATTCGCGCATCTCGGACCGCTCCTTTTTGGTCCGGCGGAGCGGAATCTGCCAGTCGCACCCCCGATCACCGCCACCTTCATTAACATAAGCCTGGCTCAAAAGTTCGAGAGTGGCTTTAACAGTTACCGAGTCGCACGCAAACTTCTTCGAGTCCTAACTTCAGACAGAATGTGAGCCTAAATTTGATTATTCGAGTCGTACCTTCTCACTAATGCGGACCCTAACTTTAGAAGCGCTCGAAAGGAACATGAGCTGGTCGCGCGTCAAGCTTGTGCTGCAAGTCTTCTTATTCACTCGGTCCGCCTTGACATGCTGTGAATAGCAACGAAATGCTCTGCAGCTCCTGATTTTCTCCCACAAAAAAATTCAACTCAGAATTTTTTCAACGAAACACGCCAGTTTTTGCTGTCTTGTATCGAATTACTCTTGTATCGAGCGGTAAAAGCACTTCACGTTTTGCATGCATCGTGCCAGCGTTTCATGTGATCCCCATAGGAGATAAAATTTTGTGGCAGTGCTCCGGGAGAATATTTTCCGATTCGGTAATTTTTTTCGTTCGAATGATCGAATAAATTCTGTGTTCCTTTTATGGAGACAATCCAATACAAGCAAGCCAGAAAAAAAGCAGAGTCTGGGGAGCAGCTCGCAGCTCAATGCAAATACTTGGAGATAATGTATCTTCAGTGACACTTCAGCCAGTGTATGGATATTGGCTGGCGAATTGCGCAGAAACTCATTGCGTAGCGACGATAAAAACATTCCGGTAGGCAATGCTCTTCGGAAGAAGCGCACCGCCGTTAGTGCGCACTCGTAACTGGGCCTGGAAGTGGCCATCTCTGTGATTTGCTCCTAAGATGTAATTGCGAAGCCAAAGCCGAGTCCGTGGCGATGTGAACTGAGAGGGTCAAAATGAAATAGGGTCAAAATGATCTACTGCGATGAGGAGGGTCAAAATGATCTACTGAGATGAGGAGGGTCAAAATGATCTACTTCTATGAGGAGGGTCAAAATGATCTACTACGACGAGAAGGGTCAAGATGATCTACTGCGATGAGGAGGGTCAAAATGATCTACTGTGATGAGGAGGGTCAAAATGATCTACTGCGATGAGAAGGGTCAAAATGATCTACTTCGGCGAAGTGGGTCAAGATGACCTACTTCTATGAGGAGGGTCGAGATGATCTACTTCGATGGGGAGGTCAAGATGATCTACTTCTATGAGGAGGGTCAAAATGATCTACCTTCATGATCTCCTCTCTTTCTCAGTTATATGTTTCTAAAGATAAAATAATATGCTTGGTCCTAATAGATAAAACGACCAAGCAAAATTGCTAAATTTTCTACTAGAGTTTACGTATATTTAAATGTTCAAACTGAAATTGTTGGAATATCTCAAACTTTAATACAAATTTAGAGTATCGGATCTAAAAACAAAATGAAAAAAAACTAAAATTCTGGATAATAGGATTAAACAGAAAAGTGATCTAACCACATAAATCTCAAGGAAAATAAAAAGTATCGATTTAATAAATAAAATACTTTGAAGAACCCGCATGCAATACCGCGATGGATGTCTTTCATTGAGGTATACAATCTAATACAAGAAACCCCAGACAATTAATTAGAAAACATTTGAAGGAGTCATAATAAAAAATAAATCCTATCTTATACCGCATATTTCTCAATTAAATTGAACTTTTGCCCCACTTTGAAATCTTTAACCCCAAATGAAATTCCAAGAGGCAATTAGAGGTCATTAGGGAAGACATTTTAAGTAGAAGAACGGCCAGACTTAAGTAGAAGAACTGCCAGACTTAAGAAAAAGTTCATGAAAGAAACTTCATTAGTTTTCATGAGGCTAGGAATACTTAGTTTATCAGACTTTTACTAATCCAACAATATGAATTGGTCCATCATACGGGGACTGACAATGCACAATGACAGCGGCTTTGGAGCAAGAAGCTCTGAAATTGTTCATCCCATAAGCAATGAGCTTTTGACGGACTATAAACCATGATATTTATGTTCTATAATGCAGCAGTTCGGTCTAGGCTGGCAGCAGCGATAACGTGAAGCGTACCTCATGAATATAAGAGGTTATCTACGAGGATATCTCTGTATTAAAGTGCATTGTTGAGATAACCCCGCCTAAGTATCGAGTATAAAGTGGCATTGTAATTATTGTGGCATGAGCATCAAAATTGCCTGTAACAATATTGCCTGCCACAGTGCTGCAAGAGATCACAGTCTCGCAAGAGACTGTGATCTCTTGATTACAGTCACTTATCATAGTTGACTGCTGATCATAGTTGACTGTATCTTGTGAGACAGTGATCACAGTCTCACAAGAGACTTTTGCAGCGCACAGTGCGGCAAAAGTCAACTATGGTACAGTCTGAATATAGTTAGGCCTCTTTTCTTTAGTTATTCATACTACTTGTGGTTATCATTTTCGTTCAGAATATGATTTTTTCATTTATTTCGTCCATATGAACCCCACATTACTCCACCTTTTATTTCCTGTACAAGTTCTCAGTATTCACAGCTCGTAAGCATGAAGTGCGCCTCGGCAACGATCTCTGCTAGTCTCTGAACCCTCGCTGTTCCGAGGGGCGTAGCGAGGGTGATTTGCAGACGCCCTGAGGGAAGCCCTCGTGCCATAACTTAGGCTTTGCTGCTCTCTTGTCCATCAAAATGACAGCTGCCATTCTGGCATGCCCGAATGCTCGTGTTATCTTGCGCTAGCAGATAAGATAAATCATTGGTAAAATCTTTCTGGCATGCACGAATGTTCGTGTTATCTTGCGCTAGAAGATAAGATAAAATCATTGGTAAATCATTCTGGCGTGCACGGATGCTCGTGTTATCATGCGCTAGCAGATAAGATAAAATCTTTGGTAAAATCATTCTGGCATGCACGGATGCTCGTGTTATCTTGTGCAAGAAGATAAGATAAATTATTGGTGAAATCATTCTGGCATACACGAATGTTCATATTATCTTGTGCTTGCCGAGACGACAAATAATTGATCAAATCATTCTAACGTGCACGAATGTTCATAATGTTTTGTGCTTATCAATAAGATAAAATCATTAATCACCCGCGATAATTAGTGAACCTTGTATTATTTGTTGCTTACCTACGGCACCCATGGAGGATGTTGAACTGTGACCTGATTCGTGGGCTCAGTTTTTTGGTTAATAGAATTTTTCTATACGTCACGAAGGGGGAAAAACTTGGCTACGACAAACTCAAGTTTTAGCTTGTGGCTTTTTAACTATCTTTTATTGCTGAACTTTAAATTTAGATTAAAAGTCCCAACTGAAAATATAGATCCGATATGCCACCACCCTGATAAAATTAAAGGCAATTTGGATGGGCCGACTCGGGCAACAGACTCTGGAGCATAACTTAACCTGTGTGAAGAGAAGAATGTCTGAACTGAAGGGCTTACACACGAAGTTTAACAATCTTGAGCTGACAACTTGAGGTGCAGCTTCTAAGTTGGAATAAACGAGGTTAATTTTTTCACTCGACGATATAATTTTTATTTAGAAAGAATGCAAACTAACGATCCTCGGAGTACAATTTCAGCTTATTGATGTTGAACAAGGACATCCGAGAGGGGAACTTAGATCTCATTCATTTTTAACGAACCAAATACAGACCAAGCGAATACTCGATTTCTCATTAAGGAGATAAGTAGGACATGGATTTCAAATTCTTTATGGTATTTTTCACAGCTTGTATGAGATCTCGACCTCAGCATATTAAAATTCCTCTCGGCGAGGATTCCCATACCTTGTTCGCGAAGACTCTTAAACCTCGAGCCAACCATAAAAATTCAAAAAGTTGAATAGGCAACTTCAATAAACCCCCTGGGACATCCCGCTGCCATGATCCGCCATGAAAGAGAAACTGACGCGTCAAAATGCAATGAAAATGCAAATCTGCGACCTCGATGGAATCTCAAATGAGAACATGGAAAAAAATGTGACGAACGATCGATGACTTTAAGAAGTTTTCAAGCCGGATGTTTTGGGTCGGAAAGTGTCCGGGAGCGAGTACGAGATATTTAGGGGACGTGGAGAAAGCTGAGTTTCTGAGTTTTAGATCTATTTATTACATGAATCTTTTCATTGTTTTCTAATATTTTGTTATGAGATTGTCCCTTGCCTGGAACTGGTGTTCCGTATTGTTTGCTGAGCGATGATTTTCACTTCGATCTTGTGGTGGTAGAAAAATTTTTGCGTGGGACTCCTCCGACATTAGATACACCGTAAATACGTGGGATCTAAAAACCAATGCCAAGTGATTTTCAAATAAAAACTACTTTATGATTTAAAATTATGCTGATCCCAAAAAAATGTCATATTGAAAAGATGAGCCAAGGCTCCGCTCATTACATTTCTCGTAAAGAATGACATGACTTCCGCGCCGTCGATTTCAAATGAGAGCCGCGGAACTGAAATAAAGCTTTGTCATTACATCGAGAGCCGCGTCAACTGTCGCGAGACTCCACATCAGCGAGACGAGCTCCAAATGCTAGCCAAAATCTTCTAGGGTTCCTCAGACTACACTGCTAGAAAAAAAGGTCCCAATGGCGTTCTAGTGGCCGGTCGCCCCGTGAAAATAAACTGTTTCATCGTTTTTATCAGATGTTTTACGGATTTCTAGTGTTAAATTACTATAAAAACGTCGACACGGTGTTTCTTTTCACCTGCCGACCGGCCACTGAAACGCCGGTAATACCGTTAACGGTAATTTTTCTAACAGTGTAGAACATGGAAGGAAGAAAGCAAGTGTAAAAGTAAGATTAATTTATATATTTGACGAGCGTGTAGATGTACGTTAAATGGGTATAAAAAATAATATTATTATATATTTTGAAATTGTATCGTGGTAAATAATCAATTGTCGAAAATTGGATAAAAAATGAATGAAGTGAAGAGATCAATTGAGATTCCGGCATATAAATGGAAATCAATTTGAAGCATAAATTATGTTGTTAACGAGTGCCTGCCGGGATTTATTTGCTGAAATTTTTTTAACGATCAGAACAATGATTTGTAATTCCGTTGTTAATAATATGGTTCAGACAAATGTCTAAGCGTTATAATTGACTTGAATATTCTATTCAAAGCAATTCATCTCAAATTTCGATTCATTTGACCTTTTTTATTGTTGAACTCTAATGTGAAATTGTTTCACATAATCAAATTAGTTAAAAATTTGAATTAATAATGAGTTAAAATTAACCGAATTCGTCTAATCATTAGTGCATCTAAGCAATTTAATGAATCATAAATAGTCTCATGGTTACAAATGAGCCAATGAAATCAATGCTGTAGACAATTAATAATCATTTAATCATGATGGAACCTTGGTATTCTAAGCAAAGAATCATAAATTATCACTTGATCATAACGGCCAAGAAGTGTTCATAAATGATCGCTTGCACGATTAGGATCACTCGTTGACGTTTTACCGTGGCTCTCATCCGTATTATGAAGCGCCCGAATATGCGGATATTGCGCGCTGTCCGGCCATTCTTTTCTAACTTTACGGGCGTTGCAGATGGATTCTTTACGACTGAAGTTTCGAGCTGATGTTGTACGACTTCAAATTTCCATGTCATGCAGGCTCGAAGCAAACAGTAATGGATGCTAAACGTGAGTGTAACTCTACCCTGTATAAATGATTGAGTCATCTTTTACAACGATGTTTAGAATTGATATTTAGAATCTTTGAAAGTGGTGCAATTAGAGCAAGAACAGACGAAATGTTAATGAACAAGATTCGTTTAATGGAAGATTACAGTGGTTTATTTTCATACAATTCAGTAAACACTCTTTGAAGCCAAATTGAATTTCTATTTTAATGGTTGACGCATCGCAGTTATTTTAGAAATATTTGGATTTCAGTCTTTGTGGAGAGATCTGAGATACCTTCAATAAGAATATGATTCATTTAATAACAATGCATATTTTAATCGCGTACTATTGCATTATGTGCACAATCAATGGCAAGTTCGTATAACATAAGCATTTTCGCACAAATTTTTAGTAAATGCGTTGCATATCAGCATCGTTTACATGTAATAAATGTATAATCTATAAATACTTTTCAGCTCCTAAATTCACGCGTTACTCCTGTAAGAAGACAGCTTTATCATTGATATCAAACTAATTGATAAGTTTTAATTTCCGATTAATTATTGTAAAAAGATAGAGACGTCTTCAAGTAACTTATTCATTACACAATCACAAATGATGCTATCATCACCTTGTCCTTATTGTCAAAATTTCTCATAAATCTATCTGCATTTTTCATCACTGCCAAAATTACCCTTGATTTACGATTCAAAATAATATCACGCTAAATTCCCACGGTCATCCATGTCTCGCGGTGCACGAGGCGCTTGAGTCACAAAGTTCCTGAGTTGTGAGGCGGCAAAGTAAGGCAAGTGAATCACAAATTGTGAGGCAGGAAAGTAAGGCAAGTGAATCACAAATTGTGAGGCAGGAAAGTGAGGCAAGTGAATCACAAATTGTGAGGCGGCAAAGTAAGGCAAGTGAATCACAAATTGTGAGGCAGGAAAGTGAGGCAAGGTGTTGAGGAACAATTGCTGTTTCGTGAAGCTTGTTCGAGCTGCTCAATCACGAGCCTTTTTCCGACAACTCGTGAAGTGGCGTCGCAAAGTTTTGTAATCTTATCTTAGTCTTAAAGACGCGGGCGCTGGTTCGTCCCGCGTGGCTCAAGGCTGAGTGTCACGCATGCAATACAACACACGTAATACGTGGCAGCTGAGATCAGCAGCCCTGACGTTGGAGTAAGATTCTACGGGTAATCAAAGGTCGCAGAAAGAGGTTGAAATAAACCTTAACTAATAAAATGATTTTTAGTTAGAATTTTAATTAATAAGGGAATTGAATTAAAACACAAAAAAATATGTATTTTATTTTAAAAAAGGTATAGCCGTGTATAAAGAATACAAGTATTCTTCAAGGATAAAATTATAAAAATGTAATCTGACGGATTTTTTAATTGTAAAATTTTTGACTGTTATGTATAGACTGTAGGCAGAAGAATTTTTGATGAAAACTGTAATACGAATCACACTCAGTGTGATTTTGATTTCTTTAAGTATGCCTGTCAAGTTTGCTAAAGAGAACCCCTTTAATGGAACCTTCGTTGATAAATCCATTAAAATTTATAAAAACTCCCATCGAAATTTTCTTCGCAGAAAAAAAACGAATAGTGAAAATTTTCACAAAATTTGCAGCCGAGAAACGACACTACAGCATTGAATGAACAACACTAAATGAAGGGTGAACATTACCACAACTTCATTTATTAGTGAACAAAACAAAAAAGATGCTATATTTTCTAAAATTTGTCCAAATTTTCTGGATTTTTGAAGAATCGAAGAAGTTCCATCATGACGCTGGGGTTTCCTCACGAAATTTCCGAGTTATGGCTTCATCGAAAACATTAAGGCCCGCTGATTCCGGTGGTCCGGACGTTCAGTTTCTTATCCGGTTTCGTCATTACGTCCGTCAACACCGAAAATGCGGCGAAAACTTGCTGGGTATTTTCGGGAGTATGTTTTTTCGGGAAGTAAGATGACGGAGATTTATGAGACAAGTATTTGAGTGGATGGCATATGGACAACTTCAATTCCTTTTTATCTTTAAAACGAAGTTCATTGGCAAGCTCAAAAATTTCGGGAAAAATTTCGATAATTTTTTTGGGCGTTCACGACTCAAAAGTTACGAGTTTTCGATGAGTGCTGAGATCAGGTGGCGATAGCCGTGCCTATTTGCTGGTGCGAACACCGAGGAAGACAGCGACAAAAACCAACATTAATAGATCAGTTTTACATTTTGTTCGCGACAATCCTCTAATGATGGATGCTGCAATGAACTTTGATTCACTATTAACAGTTATCACAACTCTCACCCTCCATTCTAGAGACCTCTACCCTTTCTTCTAGTGACCCAGACCCTCTCCTAAAGTGACCTCAACCCTCCCCTCTAGTGACCTCGACCCTCTCTTCTAGTGACCCAGACCCTCTCACAAAGTGACCTCAACCCTCCCCTCTAGTGACCTCGACCCTCTCTTCTAGTGACCCAGACCCTCTCCCAAAGTGACCTCAACCCTCCCCCTGTCTCTTATACACATCTAGATGTGTATAAGAGACAGATGTAATATGTAACAAGTGATATCGATGTNTGATAACGGCCGTAACAGTGCCCATAATAACGTCCGTAACAGCGCCCATATAACGGCCGTAACAGCGCCCATAATAACGGCCGTAACGGCGCCATAATTAAGTCCGTAACAGCGCCCATAATAACAGTCGTAACAGCGCCCATAATAACGGCCGTAACAGCGCCCATAATAACGCCCGTAACAGCGCCCATAATAACGGCCGTAACACCGCTCATAATAACGGCCGTAACACCGCCCAGAATAACGGCCGTAACAGCGCCCATGATAACGGCCGTAACAGTGCCCATAATAACGGCCGTAACGGCGCCCACAATAACGGACGTAACACCGCTCATAATAACGGCCGTAACAGCGCCCATAATAACGTCCGTAACGGCGCCCTAACCCCAATCAGCCGTGATGGCCTCGAGAAGTGCGCTCGATTGGAAAGATTTCGTGAGCGTTGCGCGCCCAGAACGCTGCCCTGCACCTCGGTTAATATCTGAATGATAACTATGTTACCGCGCATATTTATATTATTCGAAGCTTTTTTCAACTTTACTTCTTGTTACTGTCAAATTGGAAAATTGATACATGTAACGCCACTAAACAAATGTTTAATCGGATAAAAATAAATGCGATAAATACGGTTTGTTTGAAAAGTTTTTATTTAGGGCTGCTCTAGAATTTAGTTAATCTTGCTTTCTAATAATAGGTACAATAGTACGGTCAACCAGTCTTAAAATTTTACCAAGCGATTGGTTTGTGAATCTGCGACGCGATTTTCTTTGGCATCCTCTTTAACCAAACTTGTTCACATGAAAAGCTCCACCCTAAATATACTAAAAACATAAAATCTAAAGAAAATGTATAACTTTCATATTATCATGAAAATTGAATATATTCGCCTGAATATTGTATTTAAAATATGCTGTCGCAGAAATTTCATGGATTTTTTACAAAATCTTCTTGAAATATCTGACATATAAAACCATTCAGCGGAAACTGAATAGAAATGGCGCTCATTACCTGAACCAGAACGTACTCAGCCAAAATAAATCAAGATGAAAGTCATCCAAGTTTCCCATCTCAGTTTCCCGGCTTGAGCGGAGAAAGAATCTAAAATATCTACCCTAAACTCGGTTCATTTTTGCGTTGGAAGTAACTGAACTGTAGGAGCAAAAACCGTAGACTCAAAATTTATTGCCCGTCAAATTTGTTCTTGGTTTAGATGAGATGGAACAATGAATGCACTTGTGTCTAGCGTAAATTCCTGCATCTTTGCAAAGACGTTTTGAATGTCCAACATGCGTATTATTATGTGAACATAAGTATTTTTATGGTTAATTTAATACATATTTCATGTTTTCACTTATGTAACATATGGACTCGTACGAGCATAGATTGATCAAATGTGAACCACAAACAATCATTTGCTCTTTAAAATTTACTTTAATGAACCTTCGTGTGTGTGTTTTTTAAGTCAGGGAAAATTCTCGCTGAAGTTATGTACGTAAGAAACTTTCATAGTTCTTCAGAGTGTCAATTTGAGGGCACTTGAGATCATATTCATCGTGACTAAATAAAAGCAATTTTCACAAATAAAGATCGCTTATCAGGCATTCATTCAACCAAATTTTTCCATAATTTTGTCATAGATCTAGTGGCTACACTGCATGGCATCTGCCTATATAGCATCAGGTACTCTGAATATAATATTTGGCACTCCCTAAATAGTATATGGTACTCCCAATATAATATTTGGCCCTATTTTGTAGTATCTGGCACTCACAATATAATATTTGGCACTCCTTATATAGCATCTGGTACTCCCAATATACTATTTGGCACTCCCTATATTGCATCTGGCATTCTCTCAATGGGGTATGTTATCCTCAATATAAAGTCTGGTGCACTAAATATTACTTTTAGTATTCCCTACTGCCTAGCCTTGTCAAGGCTGTTAAAAGAATTTTTCAGTCGGTGACTGTGCAATACCTTCCGTTCAAATGCTTGTAAAAAACTATTCGTTATAAAAAACAAACATTTTTTAAACTGGCCGTCCGCCGTTGCCTCAATTCGACATGGGACTTGAAATTTACATTCGACGTTGGCATCAGCTTAGATAATTGAATTGTTGCATCAATAATTGAAAGAGAACGGCTGTCCACTACCGACCTCTCACTTACTCGTTCCTATAAACTGTTGCTCGCATTGTGCACAGCAAATGGACGACGCAATGCATGGCCAGTGGAATTGAACCTCATCTTCAAAAAAAATATATATATATAACTCGGTACTCACTGCAGTGAGTGACAGAGGGCGCATTTTCTCGTCGACGAAAACTTGAAGTCACGGACGGACGGACGGACGGACAGACGGACATGGCTAGCACAACAGTGCATTTATTCCATAAATGAGAAAATGCGCTAAAAAGGTGGATTTGAGGCCAGATATGTTACGATATATTTAAGACTGAACAGACATGAATTTTAACACTCACTCGTGTACCTTATATTCATTTTTATGCACTCTAGTGTCCTGAAATAAACAATTAAGAAGTATGCCCTGGTGCGATGAATAACCGAGCTAAATTAATCAAAATCAAAGCAACTTAAACATATGTATGTATATCTTGAGATAGCGTGGAGTTCCATTGCTTGCAGTTATCAGTTATTTACTTAATTCAGAAACGACTAAAGCCACATTCATGAAGTTACCACAATCACTTTGAATTTGTAAAATTAACATAATTATTAAGTTTAATGGAAATATGTTAAGATAAAAACAATTCAACTACATTCATTCCAAAACTCACCTGCCGTCTCCGCTAGGGCTGGAAGAACCCTCTGCTGCAGCTGCACCAGCAGCAGCAGCAGCAACCCTCGAACTCTCGCCGCGCCAGATTTCATTACAAGCAAAATTCATGCACTTCAATTTTATTGATTAAAGTTCATGGATTTCTATGAAGCGCAAATTATGTATTTATTTTGTATTTTCTACCAAACGTTTTTCCCACCATTCCTGTTATTATCTTGTCAGTTCATCTGCGAGCAGGTATCATATTAATAAAAATATAAATGAAAGCATTATATATCTTTCTATAATAACATTATCCATTAAATATCAATACATGACGCGTGATTTTAGGCTTTATTTACAAATACACTTCATTAGGACCTGAACGTGTAGTAAGGAATACACATCTGCTCCTTTCAGCGGCAATCTTGTCTCCTAATTAATATAATATATTGGGAAATTATATATTTTAATATTAGAATTATTATTAAAAGGTGGAGTTTTTGCTCAATTTTAATCTGGGATAAGGTTTAAATATGATGATATATTCCGTGAAAAAGATGAAATCAAACACCATCTCAGGCGGGTTCAAGCACATAAATATCAATTCAAGTTAATTCGTGCATAAATCATGTGAAAATTTGCAATTTATTTTATTAGTAATTTACTAATTAAGAATTTACTTTTTAACTAAGTGGTAAATAATTAGCAATTTACTTTTGTGGAAAATTATGCATTGTTTTTAGATTACTTGGAGTGCGGTACTCTCGCACACTACACTACAGTAGCAAGTAGTTTCTCTCATCTTTCATTGCAGGTCCAACACTCGTCTGTTCATAATATAGCTCGTCCATATCACCTACCGTGACACTTGTTCAGGTTTTTTGACCAATCGAAATCTATTCAAGTTCATTTTCAAACATTATATAATTTAAAAATTATCGTCATAGTCTTATTAAATCCTCAGTGATCGTATTGAGCACAAAAGTCTTAGGGGTTACCACTGAGTCTCAGGAATTTGGGTAAACTGACAATTTGACCGGCCGAAATGCGAGCAGTAGCAATACAGTGACACAGTCAAGGCGGCTGGAGCAGAGGTTCTCGACACCCTCCCAGGACCAGCTCCAGAAGCGCACTGACTTACTTCAGTGTTAGACCTGACTTGCCTTATGACCCTCACTCTTGTGTGCCGTATGAGAGCGAACTCGATGTGCATTCAAACTACCAAACGACTTGACCTTTTCAGTTTTCTTTATATTACAGTACATTTATGCATGGAATTTAATTCTATTTCGTTTTTTGGAGTAAACATTTTGACTTGAATCTTTGTATTAAACATTTCTGCCAGACCTTTTCAGTTTTCTTCATATTACAGTACATTTATGCATGGAATTTAATTAAATTTAGTTTTTTGGGTTAAATTTTCGACTTGAATCTTTTTATTAATAGTTTCTGTTAAAGTTTATAAATGATGTTCAAACTTTTGCAAGCTATTGCAAGTTTACATTGAGACTGAAAACCAAGTGAGTGTGAGACAGGCTTTTGACACAATCGAAAGCAAAAACAAAAATAACTTGCAACAATTTAATCTGCTTTAGATAAACATTCTTATGGATTGTTTTAAACCGGCAGCAAAAAATATGAGCTGAATTACGAATAAAGGATTTTGATATGCACCGTATTTGAGCAGCATCAAAAAAACTCATAACGAACAAAGGAAGTAAATTTTAATGTCAACGTTTATTTTAGATTTTTTTTAAAGATAGGCATAAACGTAATCATGTTTCTAATAATGTTATCTTTTAGCGCACCAACTTAATTAGGACTAAAAAAAATCAAACAAATATTATATGTGCATAATGGTTTTCGATCCAGGAATACTTTGCTACTAGTACATTTAGGTACATAGTACAGGGATATTATCCTGCTTCACTGGTGCCAGGGAACTAAAATAGATAACATGACTAAAATTCTAAGGAAATTTATCGATTTACCATACGATCCAATGAATTTAGTAATGTTATTGATTAGAATAAAACCGAATCATACTAATAAAACCAAATCATCTGTAATTTCAAGCAAAGAAGACTGCGTCTCTGTGTAAGGTTTTATCAATACTGTTCCCACCAATACTCTATTGCTCACGTGCTGTTTCTCCATTGAGATTTCGGCACGCGTGAGTTACTTGCACGCGTGTCACTGCTGTGAATAAGTCACGTCATCCGACGTTCTCTAAAAAAGCTCTGAGCTGAAAATCACTGCCCCTAAATTTCAAACAGCATATAGAACTGAGAAAGATATAATTCGAAAATTTGCTGGTGATTTTTTGTTTAAACGAATGAATTTGTTATTTTGGAATGAGAGCGGTTAAAATTAATCATTGCCGCAATCTTTCTTTGAAAAGAGTTGGATGTATCCCATGGACTGCAAACTAAACTGATTGCGTGTCCACAAAGTTCCCACAAAAATGTCATAACATCCTTAATAAGGAAAATTTGCTCCCTCGTAGCCCATTATTGTCCCCTATTTACCCAACCGGAGTAATTAGAGCTAATTTAGCCATAACTGCTAAGGGACACCACAACGACCTGCATTTATATGACCCTGGCATTTGACGCAGCTTGAATCCCATGGAAAATTCGACGATGATGTATAATGCGGCACAATATAAGCGGCTTTAAGTAAGGGCTAAAAATAATCTCAAAAAATTTTACAATTGTTTTAATTATTTTTCATCGGATTTAAGTTTGGGATAACGTAGAAAATTTTCCTTGGTCATGAGTTTTATAGTGAGTTGATGCCATCTATGAACGAATACGCAAAGCTTGAATACGGTGAAAAATTTAATTTAATTCAAAATTGTCTTAAGGGGTATTTTCTTATAATTTGAATAGATGCTTTTATTTATTTTATCACCTGTGAATATAAAACCTTTGAACGCCAGCTGTTTGCCAGGAGGTTAAGTCCTTGTCAGTTTCTGTTCCTTGCAAATTACGTCCACAGACAAATAAAAACTTTGCTATAAATGAAGATGGACGGCTGCCTCGTAAGTTATTTTCTTTTGAAATTTCGACACTGTTTGAGATGGCGCCACAGTCTTGATCGGGTGGCTGGCTTGCTGATTAAGGCTGACAGGCAGACGGACTCTAGTTGACTGTCTGTTTTTTAAACGCTTTAACCATCTTTCCTTTTATAAAAGCCTTATAATAAGGAGTTTATTAATGAGCATTCATTAAGGCATTTTAGCTCTTTACCATCGGCTTTTCTAGCTAAACCTATCAATCACAAAGTAGAAACCAGGTGTTACTTGTGCTTAGGTCACATTGTTTGTTTAGGTTACTACGTGTATGGTTGAAAACATATATTTAATTTATCACTCTGATGCTAGTTTACTTTCCAGTTTATAGGCGACATAAAATTGCAAAACAGTGAAAGAATTAATCATATTATATCGATTTGAAATTTAGGAGAGATGCATCGAAAGTGTCAAAGCAATGAATAATATCAATCAAAGATATGCTAAAACCCAATCATCCGACGAAAATTGAATTTGGTTGGGGACGCTTTCCTTTTTAGCGCATTTTCTCATTTATGAAAAAATGAACTATTGTGCTCGCCATGGCCGTCTGTCCGTCCGTCTGTCCGCCCGTGACTTTATGTTTTCGTCGACCAGAAAATGCGCTCTCTGTCACTCACTGCAGTGAGTACTGAGTTATATTTTTATATTATCAGACGGTTGATCTGAGGGCAACCATTAGCGAAGCACAAAGTTGATAGGTCAGCCCCCGGCGATTTTGTTTCCCGTTCATTTATTTTACAATTGACAAAATTAATTTATTTTGCTGGTTTGGTCAGGAATAAAACTTTTAGCAAATATGGATGAAATTTTACAAAATTTGAAATTGTCAACTTATTAGCTCAAAACAGACACTTTTAACAAATGTTTGACGACACTCACAACATTTGTTTACGTTTTCTGATACATGTGACGTCACGGTGAAAGTGCACAGAGCAGTGCAAAAATTTCCCGAAGCCTGGGTCAACCTTAAATAGTTCAACCATGGTTACGTGTACATACTTACGCGAGTTTTTCGGCAGTAAGTCATTTTCGTAAACATTCGTCACAAAAACCTTCAAACATTATGGTTTTTATTTGTAATTATCATTGTACTTTTCCGGGAATAGTTAAATCTTAGGCCGGAGGATCTTTCACCGGTCACTGAGGCTTAATCTAAAATTTTGTTTATTGAATGGGTCCGACATCATGTTTCAGTGAATTATGCTGAATTATAATTCGGTACTTTATGCTGGAATTCATTAAATTCTGGGAACACATCAAGTCATTCAGTTGTTTTAATTGAGTGCACGAAATAATAAAATCTACAATGCAATTATACACGAAAACCTAGTTTCTATTAAAATTTAAATTGATACGAGATTTCGAAACTATCCCGCATCAGAAGCCATGAAACAAAAAAGCTTCTCGCATCGACGAGGCGGAAAGTGTCTATCATCGCCAATGTCTTGAATACTGAATTATTCAACACCCTGATGAGCCGGTCGGTCCCAAAGGGATGGTGCGATGAAGATTGGACAAAAGAAAAAGCGCTAACATCGCGCAAATATGAAAATAGAAAAGGGGAGATTAACAGAAACACGTACAGAATAAAATACGCCGAGACAGTGAGAAGCACGAGAGAGACGAAGAATTGAAGTTCATGGAATCTTCACTTAACTATACGCATTTTCTTGCATAATCTTCTTGCGATCTCTGTATCGAGGCGCTTAGAAACAATGCCCATGGGCACTGAAAATTCTACATGAATTCTGAGGATCAGAGGTCGGTATAAGACGGTATTTGGTCGGTATTTGGCTAAGACAGATGTCGGTAAGCTATATGCCAAATTCAACAGTAATTTACCTGCACCAAATAAGTCATTCTAATGATGTTATATAATTCTAATTACCAGACAATTTTAATTGAAACATACATATATTCAATCCTCTATGATTGGCTAATCTTTTCAGTTTCCTTATGTAAAACAGCGTCAGGGCCATTTTATAATCGCGAACGTGCGAGCATGCATGGATCTGAGGCTCATTTCGAACAATTGTTAAATTAAACTAATCGTAAATACAATGATTATTATAGAATTCGATTATAGTTGTATATTATAGAATATGAATTGTAGTCATCCATAATTTGATCATTGGTTACCCAGGTGCTTTGAAGCACATGGACAAATATTACACAAATAATGTGTCTGTCATAAGTTCCATTATGATAATGAACTAGAGAAAATCTGTGAGTCTAGAAGCTTTCTTGTCCCCAAACTCTATTGTTTCCAATGATGTGGCCATTCTCTAAGACAATGCCAACTTTTATTTCTCATGTTTACAAAAATTACTAATGAAAGACTATGCCTTAATATAAATTCGCGCTCGGTAAGTTATACTGCATATGTCGGAGGAATACCGGTCCAATATGGACGGACACCCGTGCATTGTATACAAATATGATATTCAATATCACTTACTGCCGTTAGCCGTCTGCTGAACCAACCGTAGCAGGATAATAATAATATATATAATTTTTTTTCTACAATCTATTCACATTTTTTATTGATAAATCTAGAGCTGATAAATTCTTGGATCAGGCCTTTCAACCAATAAATTTGTTTGTCATATTCAATCCATTTAAAGAGCCTCATATCAACATTCATGAGTATGCCTTGGAGATAATCTTTTCTTTCATAAGTTTTCTTCTTTCCTTCTAGGGTAAACTGAAAAATATTCAGAATAGATGGCAATTCGATCAATAATAATAACCTAAAAACTTATATCTGTAGTAGGAAAATATTTACAGCTCTAAATATTGATTCGATACTTCACTATTAGGCAGATTAGATACAAAGATACAACAAATGTGGCTGAATTTACAATTCTTTCGCACTTACACATGAACAACAGCATTTAAGTGACCTAACTAATAAGGACTTAAACGAATGTGATAATGATGAACAGTACTCATGGTACATTTTGAATCACCAACAATCAGACACAGCTCATTTCTTAAAATCAAACTCTGCATCTGGCTGATTTTTATTGAAGTTTGTTCTAATTTAACATGAAAATAATTTGAAACTTTTTGGGTCAACAGTTCACTGCATTAGTTAGCTGGCCATATTTTGCCTGCTCTCCGATTTTAAATCGATATTGTATAACAGAGAACATTCTTCTGTTGTGCACCAATAGAAGGTTTAAATTTAAAAATGGAACATTTAAATGATTAAATTTAAAAATGATTTAAATGAAGGAACAATTGCTTTCCCAGTTCTAAATTATCTCAATTTTATTAACAAATATTTTGTACCAATTTCCATACTCTTCTCTTTCCCTAAACCTGTTGATCGCTCTGTGATCGCTCTACTGACTGGAATTCGCGCTAAACTTCACATTCAAAATACTTTCTTTTACGTATTTAAAAGCAGTTATTTGAAATTTGGACGCTCGTGTGTATGATTCATTTGACGTTTAATTGCCTGATGCTGGCTGACTCTCAACACACCTATAATATCAATTTTAAATCTTCCATATCCGCGATAAAGCTTTGATAATTGAAAGTTATCGTGACATTCGGTTCATCAGTAGGAATGTTCATGATAATTTGAGTTCCTCTATGATTTTCGACAATATCTCACAGACGATATGCACCAAAAACTAAATTTTATACTTTTAATTTAATTGAGATTTATTTGAGACCAGAGGCAAATGTTTCTATTCTACTCGACTAACGCAGTGAGGGACTAAATAGTCATGAAAATGTTGAATTGATCAACTAGTCATGTATATGTTGAATTGTTCAACTAGTCATGAAAATGTTGAACTGTTCAAATAGTCACGAAAATGTTGAAATGGAGCCGAATTTTTGATTAACCACAAATTTCATATGTTTTATCAATAAATCATTTACTACGACAGTTAGCTGCCATAAACTTCTTATTATTGCAATATAGCTAAGTTTTGGATGAGCTTCTTCATTATCAAATTTCGTTGTTTGATAGAAGACAGCGTTTGTTGAAAATTGAGACATGATTGAGATACCTAAATATACGGAGCAAACCCCGTAGATTAATTTATTTGCCAGTAAGATATTATTCCTGGAGTATGGGAATGCATTCAGCGAAATAGTCTGAGAGATTAACAATAACAAAATGCAAAATAATAGTTAATATGATGATAATCGTTAACTTTTTTGTGAGACAACATTATTGTGATTTCATGCACGGCCTGGCCAGTTTCTTTGCACATTTTTCAATTCTAACCGCAATTTTTATCTAAGTTTTCATCATTATTCTACGCTGACTATCACCCGTTATGTATATTTCGAAACACTTCAACTTCATGACTCTTACACAACAAAAAATGCATCTAAATACATGTCACTCTCCCAAGAGAATTAATTAATTCTATGTAATAGCAAGTGACGCAACGCTCGCTAAAGGAACACTTCAAGCATCTTAATTGCGATTCAAGTTTGTCAAATGTGAGCCTAAACAAAGAATGAATTCGAATGAAATCTAAGTTTAAATTTTAAGAGAAACCGTACTAAGTCCTTTACCTAAATGCAGGAAAAACAGTTCGAAGGTTTACAAAATTCGAGTACATTCTATAAGGCACAACCTTATTTATATTTATTGCGAGCATTCCAAGAAAAATAGGGATCATATCACATTATTATTGTTACAAATAGAATCTTTGATTACTTATAATATCAAGCAATCAAGCCAACATGGTTATCAGCGTCCAAGTAGCAGCAGTTCGTGCTTTCTTCGTCAGTTGCTTGACGCGTTTATCCGCATTAACTTTTTCAAGAACTTGACCATGAGATCTTCAAATATTTGTGTCCTCGTCAGATCAAGTCTTTCATATCATGGCCTCTCAAACGTTCACATATACTGAACCTCGAGTCATGTATCCAAATTACCTCATCATTGATTTACTTAGTGAGGCCACAAACATGGCCAAAACTCCGACCAAGATGACTACAGCAGCCCCTATCAGCACATGCTTTAATAACTGAGCCGTTTTCGAAAATACAGTTGGGCCTGTTGAGGAAACTATACTCGGTTGACGAAAGCTTGCTTCGGGGTCAAACATCCCATTCTCTGTGGCAATCAAAGGGTCGTGTGTGTCCATGGGAAACACTTTATCCGGATGAATAAGTTTTCGTACATCTAATATGTTAGAACATTGCCTTGTTGATGGAGAGGACACACTTTGTCGAGACTTAGAAGAGCTCAGTCGAGGAATAGACGACGAAGATGTTGGCGATTCTGTGTTGAACGGATTTTGGTCTTCCTCGTCGAAGGGATTTTTGGAAATACTTTCGCTGTTCGAAAGATTTTTAGGACTGCCTTGATTAGGTTCTTCGTACCCATCCTCAAAAGGGTTCGTAACTCTGATCTTCTCAGTTTGTCTTTGAACTTCTTGTTCCTCGGCAGGCTCCTCTGGTATGGTCACAATATCCGCTGGAGTTGGACTAAGGTCATAACCTCCTTCGATCGGATTATTATTCATTTCTTTCACAATAGGCGAGTCTTCTCTAACGGAGGAAGGTCTCATTGAGTTTGCCGATGATTTACGGGAAGAATTTTCGTCGGCGTCAGACATCTCACTTAGGTTACTTGGAGAAACTCTGTTATTTTTATTGGCTTGTGAAAGGGAATAACTGTACTTGGCAATGCTTTCGATACAGAGGCGCTTTGCAAAGGGCACCGGTCGTCCTTCCGACAAGTCGAACAGTCCCGAGTCAGAGCTCTGAGGTCTGCTTAAAGGTGGGGCAGATGCATCTAAGTCTGCGTTACTTTTATATGGGGTCAATTGAATAGCACGTCGTGAACTAAGTGTCGCTACGTTAAGAAGAAGTTCGTTGGAGTTTTGATTGCTAAATTCAGCTTGGCTTACATCAGGTTTCACTCCAGTATTATATCGAAGTCTATTATTTTCAATCGTTGAGCTCTTACTGACAGAGGGCTTGTCCAAGATAGTCCAGACCTGATGAACTTTACCATCGATTCGTTGCACGGAAAGTACTGCGTAGGATGAGCAGTTTGGACATTGAAGTTGGCAGTATCCACAATTTTCTTCGCATTGTTTGATTGCAGTGGCGTTTTCTCGGTATAATTCTGTGCCGGACTGAGAAAACAAACGTTGGTGCAAGAGTGTCACGGTCGATTATCGCCAAAATAAATCTGTACATAGCCAATGTATAATGATTTTATACCAAAAACTTCGGAAGTCTTTTCTCAATTTATTGCATAATTGTTGAACAATATATCATCGCAATACACGACTGTACCTCACCGGTAGTTCGGGCTGTCGAGACAATTGCAGCCGCTGGCTGTCAGAAGAGTAAAGTGAGCCTCGCCCGCTAGACGTCGCCGAGACTCGACCGCCTTCGTTGATGGACATGGCGCGGTGCGCGGCGAGTGCCACTAGTCATGATTACAAGCGTCTGGGGAGATAAAGTTCTTTGAGTAATGGTAATTTTTCATAGTTATTATAGTTCATGTAGTTTTATCATTGAAGATCAGAAAAAAATAATAATGAAGAAGTAATGATTCAGCAGACATGAAAATGTTGAGCCATGATAATTTTTTTTATAGATATAGCTCATATAGTAGTATCATTTAAGAAGATCAGGAAGAAAAATTCATTCGGAAGAAGTAAAGATTCCGCAGACATGAAACTGTTAATAATGGATGTTAAAATAATATGAATATTAGGAATATTTTAATTTATTATTTTTAGCATAATATTTCAAATTTCGGATGGTAAAATTTGACGCGCTAAGATACGAGTATGTTATTCCTACCCAAAGCACCTACGACCCACCTTTTTAAGCAACACTGCACTGCTCGAGCTGTTGGTTAACGCGGGCATGTAGATGGCATGTGCTCCGAATGAATAACCACTTTTATCCCCTTAACGATTTACTTCAAAATATTTGTATTAATTAATTCACATATCTTTACTAAATTTTCAAATCTTGATGAATCATAAATGCATACAAAAGTGACTAATTCGTGACAATGAAGACATTTTGGCCGATTGAGGTATACAATCCGTGGGTTTAATAGGTGTTCTTTTGCGATATTTGTACACTATATAATTTTCATTACAGTTTTAACTTCTCGTTTAATGAAAGAGTTAGCTTTCAGGAAGTAATTCCACGGTTGAAAATGTTGTGAATAATGAACTTTCTGTATAATTAATTATTAACATCAGCTATCATTTTTAATCTGAATTTTATGCGTACGAATTTGGTCCAAATATATAAGTGAAGAATAGAATTTGAAATTATTTTTAAAAGTGTTAGTAATACTTCGGGCGAAGAAAATGTCAATAAAATTCTTCCAAAGCCTGTATATAACACAAGTGCGATGACTAAGCTGATTTTTCTGTTTTGAAAAGGAATGATTAATAATTTATACAGTTTACCAGCTGCAGAGTTTCACTTTAAGCTTGAAAGAACATTTTAAGACTTAAAAAACAAAATTTCACTTCTGAATCTAATTTTGTGATAATGAAAGAGCACAAAATCTCTTCTCTGGGAGTTGCTGTTATGTCCCTTAAATTTGATTACTTTAAAGGCAAGTGAGAAAATCGACACACTATCAACATTGCTATAACCAAAATCACAATTTAATTAAAAGTGGTAGACTGAACATTGGTTTACATATCAATGGACGATCACATACGTAATTTATTCTGAATCAAATGTTAAATCCGTCAAGCTATTAGTTTCTCGATCTAACTTCTATCGATTTTGAAGCTTTGTTGGATAGCAGGCAAATTCACAGACACCGAACTTTGAGAGCCCGAAAATAATTATTCACATAACCTTGATATTCCGAATGTTATGCTTACATCCTGCTTCGCACATCATAATCAGTTCTTTTCTTCAGCGATCCAAATACAGAGCCGCCAACACGAAAATATTTTCAGCACTGCATGCACTTCATACACATCTAAGTGCTCAACAAACGTGATTAGAACTTCACCACTTACGAGATGTGGGAGATACAATTACAAACTCTAACGCGAGTTATATTAACGAACGTTAATCCAACACACAACGCATTATACTACAATGGAGGAGTGCCAAGCAGAGCTGTCGATGCAGTGCCACCACTTGGCACTCTGTAGGCACCAAACCTGCCTCCGCGCTCGTGTAGTGTACGCGGGGCTGCCGCGTGTGCGTTTGTTACTTCGATATTCATTTAACATCGCTACGCTGGAAGAAAATTCTTTCATCGTAATAATTTAATTGAAACCAAAGCTTTTTTAATTATAATTTTTTATTTCTGCATTACCTCAACAATTGTAAGTCGTAGTAACGTTGAAATCCGTCTGTGTGCGTGGTGTGCTAGCACGTTCAGGCATGAATATTTTATCGCCATTGTTGTCATGAACGGCTCGTACTATCTGGAATCGAAAGAGCCAGGAATTCGAGGAATTGTTCCCAAATGACTTATCAAAAGTTGAATTCCAATTGATATCTTTACACCGAAATTACACTACTTTTACGATTATGCGAATTTGTTCGATCTGGCATTTGAATAAATCAAATTTATTTATTGCATACAATTATTTTTAAAAATATGCAGTTTTCTTTACTCTTTTTCTCAATGTTTTGCTTGATTACTGAATAGTTAAAATGCTACGCAACATGGAAATAATCAATCCACGGCTGACATGGCTTGTGGTGGTGGCGCTCGATGGTTGATATGCCACCGTTGCTAGGCACGCTGCAACGATACGGCAGCCAGCGGCAGCTGTGCACCAAACTATGCCTGACATTTGGTGAAATATTTTGATTAATTTATAATTTCATTTATATGTATCATTGCTAATGCTTAGGTAATTTATTAGACATGAAATGTGGCTTTGTATCAATTCGCGAGCAATAAGTATCAGTCATTGTTATTGAATATCATTGTGATAACGCTCGTGAATGTTCATTTATTGAGTTCAAAATTTAAATCTGACTGCATTTTCTGTACATAAAGGATTGATTTAGTTTCCGAGACTTATTAGCAATGCTTTAATTTAAATCAGCGTTGCCGCCCTTAAGTCTGAATCTCATACCCTTAAGATATTCAAACAGCTCTCATCATTTTGAACGGTAAACGTAAAGATGAATGGGTAATATTTTCCAATTAATAAGACAATTTTGTAGCAACGGCACCACCATATAAATTGGATCTGACACTGATACTCAGTTTTGCCAGGCAAACCTGGGTCAATAGGACCCAACAAAAAATCTCATTTAGATTTAGACAAAATCTCATCAAAAATCAAAATCTCACATATTTAGAAAAAATCTCATAAAAAATCAAAATCTCTCATATTTAGACAAAATCTCATCCTTTTCTCTGAGTGTCGGTGCTTGTGTTGAAAACGACCGATGATCGAGCGTCATTAGCAATCACAAAAGGTTTTGACTCCTCGCGCCCGAACCTTAACCCTTTAGCGGGCAAGCATTGAAATATCCAGAAATTAAAATTTCAGAAACCATTTCAAGAAAGTAAGAAGTATTATACAATATATTTATTTCCATGAATTTTTGCAAATTTTGCCTATTGAAGGTTTAAATCGCACTTGAAGAATTCAATAAATGCAATCAGTACACAAAATTTTTCTTTATAATTAAAATTCAGTTTATGCAAATGAAAAATTAGAAACATAAAAATTTAATTTAATTAAATTTAATCAAGTTGCCAAGATAAATAAATATATATATTGATACTTCCACCTTTTGAAGAAAATGCGGAAAGAGAGTCAGTTCCATTGTCCGAGTCAAAACCTTCTTAATCTGCCCGATAGCTGCCGGGGACGTCGATAAGGCGGAACCGTCGTCAAGGGCACGCCGGTTCTGGATACCAAGAACTCGGACGAGTTGTCGAAGTGAGAACTGCCAGTTCGAAGTGATTATTCGCAGAAAAGCTATATCCATTAATTGTATATATCTGCGTATAATATATTTAAATATTAATTGTATAAATAAATCATTGTAATATCTGCATATAATATATATATTAATTCATTTAATTGTATAAATATATAATTGTATATCTAATGCTGAATCAAGATTCCCCACTTGCTCATCAGATCATTAATTAATTTTACGCTCATTCATTAATTATTTGGCGTATATATAAATTTTCTCTATAGGTAAGCGGCATGAGGAACTAATACATATTATCATGGCCTTTAGTATATGTTTCCGCGATTAACGATTTTACGATCGTTTATTTTAGATTTATTTACGAAATATTATGCATTGTGCTCCCCTCATTTGAAAGCTGCATACTAATATTGTACTGAATGATAGCTTTCATCGAATTGTTTTCTTCACAAAATTTCCAAACGTGGTAATTTATAGAGGCAATGCGTCTACTAAAACTTATTTCGGTTGAAGCAATTACTTTTAATGCGGTAAAACTGAACCTGCTGCTGGTGAATATGATTTATTTCCTAAAAAATTTAGTTTATTGATGCCTCCTATCATGTATTGTACATCACACAGAGAATATTCTCATTCATATAAATGGTGTGAGGTTGTTTTCACCAGTAATTTTCGCACAGGCACATAGTCATGCCAATATTTAAAGGCGGAAACCCATTTCCAAAACTTAACAAACTAGGAAGTAGTCATTGGTTTGTCAGTGTTATGAAATATAATTTTTCTAAAAAACGTGAACGTTTAACACGTGACTTTTCGAGTAATTAAATGCTTTTAAAGCCATCATACACATACTTACATTTGTTACATAGCAGAAATCCGAAACCATGCGAGATGCGGCAAGGAAATATTCCAGGAGAATATGTGCTGAAAAGTTATAGTCCCCAACGAGAAATTCCTACATAGAAACGTTTTCTATGAACGTAACCCAAACGATAGAAAAAATAGGGTAAACATAACTGTTTTCACGGTGAACCACGCTATGCACCTGCAACAAAATTATCGTATGCTCTTCTTCATTGCATCCGTTGCGTGGCACGCAATAAATGAACATGATATGTTAAAAGTTATACTATAAGTCATAATCCACTAAATATAAAAGAAAGGCGGAATAATTCATTGCAAAGTGACCGCCAAAAAATTGAGCACATTTTGCTGGGATAAATCCCAGCATTAGTATTATTATTAGTTTTAGTTTTAATTGTTTTTTAGTATCCGCATACACGGACATGCGCGTTCCGGGTTATTCGAAATTTTTGGCGGTTAGAGAAGCGTCGATGGGCCCACTGTTACCGGGATAAACAACGATGTGACACGTAGAAAAAGCAAAAATAGTGAGTAATTTTATCGTGACTTATCCTTTTCACGTTCTTAAAGTGTCTTCGTAGCAAATTGTCTGTAATGTGACTCAGCAAACTCGTTTCTACCAAACATTAATTTGATAGAATCCTCCTGGCCAGTAGCTTAACTTGTCCTATAGAATAGAATAGAAGTGTCGGTATTGAAGAAATAGGCCCGTGGCCTGTTGCCGATTCTTGAACTTTTCATGACTTGATTCACAGGGGATCCGGCCTTTGGAACTCGATCTTTCCATAACCGAGGATTGCTTGAAATAGCTGCTGGAATTCTTGCCTGATCCGTAATTTGCTAGGCATTTTAAGACTGACCATATGCTCCTGCATACCTTCGTCTAGTCTGTTTTTGAAGATGTTTATACTCGGAGCGTCAACGATTCTATCGCGCAGGGAGGCTGTTCCACATAATATAATAATAATATAGCGGTTTCAGCGTTTATTAGGCCGGAGGCCTGTCACCGATTCTAAACATTGCAGAACATCCACAGCTTGTTGCGGGCTTGAACTCACAACTCACTGCTTCAATTTTGCTTTTTGCTTTAACCGCCCGGGCTCCTTGCCGATTCTGACCAGAAACTGGCGCAGAGAGCTGGGATCGAACCCGCGCCTCTCTGCGCCAATCTTGGTACACTGAACTTTTAACCACTGGGCCACCCTCACATGTCGGTGACTCGAAGCGAGAAAAAATGTTGTCGCATTGATGTGTTCCAAATTCCAACGCTTTTTTTTAGTTTATAGCCGTGGCCCCTGGTGTTGGTTCTATCAAATTATAGTAATCCTTTTGGGACCTTGTATAAGCCATGAGTATACTTGTATGCTTCAATGAGGTCCCCACGCAGACTTCGCCATGCTTTTCCGCCTGAGTCTCTCCAGCCATTTCTTGCGAAAATTTTCTCTCTCTAAAGGGGTAGCATCCTACTTAACAAAGACTGAATTAAACTCAATGAATTCACTTAGTTTTCTCGCAGCCTTAAGCACATGTCTGACCTGGGCTGTATCCTGCACAGTTACCAGTAGCGGTCTACAGGTGGTAGTGTCTTTTGATCGCAGCCTCTTGCATGCCGTCATATTCACAACGACGCTAAGTGCCTTGGCACAGCAATCAGTAATAAATTCAGCATCCGAAGCATTGCTTTCGGGAACGTTAAACCAAACCAGGTTAAGTTTTCTTCTCTCTCTATCCAGCAGTTCACGAGTGCTCTCGTTGGCGAGATCAGAGATGACCTCTTTGCGGCCTTTATCTTCTGCGTTATCGCTATTTTCTGTTTTGTGCAGATGAGCTTTCATTTCCACCAGCTCGTTTCGTAACGAGTGTAATTCGCTACGCAACAAGCTCAATTCTTTCTTGTGGTTCTCCTCCATTTCGGCTCTCTTTCTCAACTCTTGCTTGTTGGTTTTTCCATTTCGGCTTTTAAGACAGAAAACATTGAAGAGCACTTCTCTCGGTATTACTTTAGATTAAGTGCATCCAAAAAAAAAGTTTTTTTTTTTTAATTATATGTCTTTTGGGGTGTAGATAAAGAATCTGAAATCCGTTTTTGGCGGTCGGCATCGGAAAACCGATTTTTATCTATGCCGATTTTTATATATTTTGTATGATAAAATGCAAGTTAAATCTTGGCCCCAATATCCGTGGATTTATAGCGTTTTTAATTAACGTAGCCTCGGTGACCCATATACTCATGCAACCACGACATTGCAACCACGGTTAGGTTAGGTTAGGTTTTTTCGCCAATTTTGCCGATTTTTGCCCGATTTTTTTACGAATTAGAGCCTCGGGGAAAAAAATCGGTTTTCCGATGCCGACCGCAAAAAACGGATTTCAGATTCTTTATCTACACCCCAAAAAACATATAATTAAACAAAAAACACCCTTTTCTTGGGTGTACTTAATCTAAAGTATTACCCTTCTCTTCCACCATCTTTTCGCTTTTTATAGCGCTAAGTGCAGGTTGTTGGCAGTCCTGGCAGTACCAGTGTACTGACTTGTTTTTGTGTTCCTATGCAGTATTACTTAGCATATGCGACCTGTATTTTATAAGAATTCAGGTGTTAAGTGTCTCTCAGATAACATGAATATGAGTTAGTCCCTTTCTGATAACTTTGCATCATTTTCATGTGTAATTTTTCCTGATTTATCAGTGATATGAGTAGGGATGTTCAAGCATTGTTTACTGTTTCATGATTTTCTATCTCACAATGCACAGCCTGATAACTATGTTCTGTGTCATTGAATCCGGTTAAACTCTCATAAATGATCTTGATATTGTCAATTATTAACAGTTTTGCCCCATTTATAACGTGTGTTTGTTTTTTCTGAGACTGATTTTCTAGCTTACTGCAATATCAAAGTGATTGCGCGAATTAATCAAATTGTCTATGATTTATGAATCAATTACTATTTTAAATTTCCTTGTGTAACGTAACCAGGCAGTTTGTACCGTATAACCCTGAACGGAACTTTTCCGTGACAAAATATTTTCTATTGCCGCCTAGATAGGATTCTGAATAATCCTAAAGCGTCTTGAATTGCTCAGTCGTTGCCGACTAACGTTCAGAGGAATTACCCTTTAAGACTAATATATAAGTTCTGCCTTCTTACGGTACCCTGTTTTGCAGAGCACGTCATGTGAAGACATTCTGAATATAAGAAGTACAGTAAGGCGAAGAAATCTGTATTTCATTGACCGACCCATCTGCGGCCTCTGGCAATACGGCCGCGACATTGATATACGAAATATTTATCGTAAAGGGTACGGTATTCACATATTCATTCATACCCACAGGGAAGACAAACCCTGCTTTTCTGCACTGAATAGAAGTTATGAGTGGTTATATAGGTTGCTTAAAAAATACGTTTATTTGTTTTAATTAAATACTAATTAATGTAAATTTCTCTAATAATTTCTACCACAGCGCATTGATAATAACTACTTATGTTCCAAAATTCAAACAAATCCGTTCGCTATCAAAATAATTATGAGTGTCTCGGTTGATTGAAAAATACATTTATTTGTTTTAATTAAATGAAAACTAAGTCATGTTAAAATATGTAATAATTCCTGCGGGAGCGTATCGATAATAAAAACCAGGCATCGCAGAACCAACCAACCAGGCATCGCAGAAAATTCGACACTGAACCTGAAAATTCGATTCCTGATTCCTGAATAGCATTTATGAATAGGATTCTGAATATCGTTCCTGATTCCTGAAAATAATTTCTGAGTTACTTCTCAATATGACGTTGTCATGTCATCGTTACATTTACAACGTCAATAAGCTTGATCAAATTTGTATTAAATGTATTATTTAGATCGCTATTTTTTCAATTTTACGAGTGAGTTCGGTCTCTTATATTTAAATTTTTGAAAAAATTCTGAGCGGTCATATTGTAGTTTGGATTTTTAAGAAGTTTAATTCAAAATGGCAAAAAGTTCTACAGGAAAAATTAATAAAATTTACCTCGATGTCAGTCAATGTATCTGAACAACCGTAAATTAGCCAACCTAACGTTTATTCTAAAATTTATATATGTAATGTGGTTTTAAAGACATTAATTTAATTATATGATACTAACGATAGAATAAGTTATATTCTAGAAAATTCAAACTTCGATGGTGAGTCATTGGCAGAGATTTCTATGCAGCGTAGCAGTACACGAATGTCGTTTGTCGTGATACGTTGTTTGGTTTTTGCTGTGCTTCCGCTTGCTCTCAAACTCAATCTGTGTTCGGATTCTGAACTTCGGTGTGATTCATCATTCATTGCACTTGCAGCGTTGCAGTCTTTTGCTGCTTTGCCGGACACTGTGGCACACAGGATTGCAGTAAGTGATATTTTATTGACTATAAGTTATTTCCATTTCTAATGTATCGAGATCAACCGTGAAGTCGTGAACCGTGATCACGATTGTCGGCCGACCAGAACATGGCGACTGAGGCTGAGCCGCTGAGGGCGTTGGCTCATGAGATGATGACGATGAGATGAGATTGACTGATATAGAATTTGAGATGATGAGTCATGAGTCATGTCATGACTCATGAGTGATGAATCAATAGAACCATACTCGTGGCTCTTGGTCACTTGACTGACTTGAGAATGGATTTGGGAAGTGGGAACTTGGCATTTGGGACTTTAAACTTTAAGACGTTGGGGTCTGGACGTGTACAGTTCCATTTCCAAAACTTTCCTGTTACAGCATTTGCATTACGATGGTTACGTGTCAGCGTCGCATCGCATGCTGCATCCTGCATGCATCTTGCATCACGTTCACGCATCATGAGTCGCATGACATATCATTGCTGCGGCACTGGCACTCTGGCAGTCTGGCTACTTGGCAAGATCCAAATGCCAATGGTGGTTGATTTGGCCGGCGCGCGGCGGCCTATGCACATGCAGCCTGAGCCAGTAAGCCCTGCCCTAGTGCCCTGGAGGCTGGACTCATTGTCATCGATAATGTGATTTGAAATTGAATCTATTGGTTAACTGTTTCACAGGCAACTGGCAAGAAGTGAATTTGAAAATGAAATATCACAAATTTATTAAACTAAAATGTCACATAGGTACCTTGTTCAATCAAGAAAGTAAGAAGTAGTGAAGTACTATATTATATGATTGTGAATGATTTATGAATTACATAAATACTTATTTCTAAATATTTTACAAATTTTCTATAATCCATAAAACAGTTTTAAATTACACTTGAAGTTAAAGAATTTATTAATATTAAATGCAGTCACTCCCCAAAAATTTTTTTATGATTAGAAATAAGTTTATGCAGATGATAGATGAAAATAAATTATAAAATGTAATTAATAATTTGACCATCAGGATCAGACCATGGCATGCACGGTAACTTGCCTGCGAAGGGGTTAAATAAAAATTTAATATTATATCATTGTTGAACAACATATTACACATTATTTTCATTTTTAATGTATGCAATTTTTCCTCAGGTCATCTATCTTCTTCTAAAGCTGTACAGTCTACATCAAGGCTACCCCTACCCATCATCCTATAATTAAGTTTGCCTTTAAAAATGTTGAATCTATAGATAATGGTTCATTTCAGGCTAAATGTAACTTTTGTAAATTTGGTGGGGGAATTGTAAAGTTCAGTACAAAAAGTTACAGTAATTTGACTTGACACCTAAAGCGTCAGCACTTGAGTTGCAGCGTCAGCGAGAGGTTGCAGGATGACCTATCGTCAATCTACGATTGGACCCTAGTGAACAATATGCAGTTCAACGGCACCAAGTTCGAAGTAATGAGACACAGAGTCAGCACAGAGATCGGGATGCCACATCGCTACTTAGCATCAGATGGCACAGAAATTGAGGAGAAGCAACTAGTTCTCGGAGTGTTGATGAGTACTGAAGCCACGCTCGATGCCCATATCGAGGAAATAATCGCGCGCAGGCGGCAGCGGATGGGGTGGATATGGCGGACATTTCGAACGAGAGAAGCAGCACCAATGATTACACTCTTCTGAGCCCTCGTGCTCCCCAATCTTGAGTATTGTTGCCAACTTTAGACGCCACTCAAGGCGGGTGCGGTGCGGAAACTGGAGGCAGTGCAGCGGACCTTCACGTACAGGATCAGCGGCATGAGGGAGCTGAACCTGAACTACTGGGGAAGGCAGAAACACCTGGAACTGTACTCACTGGAGAGAAGAAGGGAAAGGTATATCATACTGTACACTTGGAAGATGATAAACGGACTGGCTCCCAACTTTGAGAGTGAGACCTCCAAAATAAGGACATATTACAACGAAAGAAGGGGGAGAACCTCCCCCCGGAGCGCCATAAGGACCTCTCTTGTCAGAATTCCACCATGGCGGGTGTGTATTCTTAATTTATCAACAATATCTGAAGCTACTGTCTTTATTAGTTTATTGTCTAGCCTCAAACAAAAATCCAAAAAGATTTATTGAAATTATTAGCCGGCAAATAAAAACATGTGCAATGTTGTTAATAAATGGAGAAGTGAGAACGTGAAAAGAAGTATCAAAATTGAAAACTTGGCATAAATTGACATAAAAAATAAGGAATAGGTAGAAATTTACTCGCTTGGTTAAAATAGGATTTGCTGTAGAGAAGGTTTCTCCCGGCCATCGTCTGATCGTTTATTTCGTCATCTTCTGATCGTTTATTTCGTCATCGTCAGAGCGGAGAGGCCGCCAATGTGAATAATGGCTCTTCACCAATCATGATGTGCAACTGCAAGTAGATGGCGACCGTGGCTGTTTAATGTCCCACTTATTTCTTTTCAGTACGACCAAATCGTTTCAAAACTTCTACATAACATAACATAACATAGTGGTGTCGGCGCTGAAGCGTAGGCCTGATGTGGCCTGTCGCCGATTCTCTTCCTTTTCGTTCACAGAAAATTTAAAATCGTGTCATTTGACCGGATCTTTTCATGACTGACGATAGTTTGAAGTAGCTACTAGACTTCCACCGGGTTCGATAAGGAGCTAGGCATTTCAAATCTGAACATATATACGTATATTTTTTACATGATTAGACAAAGATCATGATTAGACAAAGATTAGACATGATCATGATTTTTTTACATGATTAAACAAAGACTATTTCAAGATACTGACGTTTTAGGGGGAATTTTGAAGAGGTAAAAATTTTTATAAATACTCTCAAAAATGACACTAAAACAACCTGACACACGTGATTGTTTACGTTTTGCGATCTCAGTGACGTCATAGGCGGAACACTAAACTCCATCCGCAAAGCTGAGCTTCTTGTGGGTCAACCTTCTACTAGTTGGGTGGATAGCTAGAGGTCAGCAAAGCCCAAGTCCACAGTGCGATTCATATGCCTTCCCGAGCGTAACGCAGCCGGGCATCTTCACGGCTTTCGACAGAGCGTCCACCACAACAGCGCCGTTCAGTCACAGGCACTGCTTCACAGCGCCGGAGCATAACTGGCCGGAGCGCAACAGGCCCTACCACAACAGGCTACTCCTAACGTAACCTAACCTGCGCCGGCGCCTGCTGCGGTAGGGCCTTTGCGCTCCGGCGCTGTGAAGCAGTGGCTGTGTTGTGCACAGCGGATTTACTGTTAGCCGGAGTTACCCACAGCTCATTGATCTGAGGCTATTTGTAGATATTGCATGCTGATGAATGGCGTTGGGCCCAGGGCCTGTTTACGAGTCAATTTTGTTACCCACGGCTGCGCTCCCCTACTAGTTCAACCGGGTACGCAGCCGTGCACCACCAAATTTGTGCACCAATCAGCCTTGAAAGGAACGCCTAGCATATTTCCGGATGACCACCAATCAGCCGCGGATTAAGCCAACCGTCGGTAACCAGCCCGTGACATCATCTTGCTTTAAATATTAGGAGCTTTGCGCACCATATTTTGAAGCGAATAGCCCAGAAAGTAATGGTTATGCACCACTGAACGTTGCATCGAATCATCACTTCATACCCTGACTTTAGCTCCAATTGTAACTTGCGGACAACGGACAGTGACCAACCAGCCCAGGTCGCCAGTGGAACTGTGTGCATCCTGCCGTGCACCACCAGACCGTCACTTTAAGCTCACAGCATTGGGGTTAGGTTTCAGAAAGCATTATTCTGTTCCAAAATCTATCGTCCTTCGACGAGCGACTTCTACAGCTTCGCTAAATTACGTAACTTTTCGCTCACAGCATCTGGGGTTAGGTTCCAGATAGCATAGTTCTGTTCCAAAATTTATCGTCGTACGACGCGTGGCCGTTCGACCGTGGGCTGGTTCGACACACGGGACAGATACGGACGGCTCCGGCGCGCTCCGTCCGGGTGGTGTAAATTTTTTTCGCGTGTTGGCAGACGACGCTGGGCCATACGACGCCAGGCTTATTTTCCTGTGGGCTGATTGATCTAATTCAATGGATGTGATCTGTCTGGTGGCGTGCGGCTGATAACGCTACAGTCAAGATGTGTTGTAGGCTACGTTCTTCAGGGAAGGTATCATGATAGTCCATTCGAAGCACGGCAGTGGTGGTCTCCGACAGTCGTCCCTCGTCAATACGTCTAGTCTTTGCTCGTCAATACGAGACACATTGAGGCGAGGCTCTATCGACTGTCTGGGCTAAGTCTACGAAGTTCCGTTAATTTTCCCGGACAATAACGAGACTTCGGGTCAAAGGGACGACAGCTGTAGCTTCGTCAGCTTATGAGCTGAACAACGGCTGTAATGGGACAGCTTATAGCTGTAAATATCGAAGCCTACAGCTACAGTATATATCGACTGACCAAAACAGTCCGGTCGATCACGACGGCAGCTGTTATACGTTCTTCTCAGCTGGATCACGTTGTGAAGCTGTACAAAAGCGGCTTTTATTTTTCATTGCAAAATATAACTAAAGGTCAATACGTGTTATAGCGAGCACGAAATTCAAGCAGAGCATGAAGGAAAAATGATGAACGAACTTTCATTTCCTTCCATGTTTGGCAGAACCTAAATGTGCTACCAAAATGTAGGCAGAAAACAAAGCAATAAGCTAAGCGGGAACAACAATTGAGTTTTCCACACTTGAGCCGCAACTACGTTGCTTGGTTGCTAGGGGCCTTCCGCTAGGGGCGCTTCCATCGCTGATATTTTAAGAGAGCATTTTCTTTTGCCAAAATAGAGCAATGAGTTGCGTGTTTGAGACGTGCTAAAAGTTGTAAATATTTCGGCGATGCCAAAAATTGGCGACAGGTCTGATGGGCTAATGAACGCTAACACCGATCTGCTTGCATCTTTACATTACTTGACGTTATAAATTATACATTCTGCACATCTCTACTTTTGGTTTTCTTGTGCATATTTCTACTGCTAAATTCATCTTTGTTTAAATAATACAGCCAAGGACTCAAACTAATTCTGATTATTGTGATGAAAGTCTACAGTCCTAAGAAAGTAACGAGGATAACAAGAAAAAATCCAATATAAATGGAATTAGATAAAAAAAATCATGTTATTTTAACTGCTAATGGTTTAGTTCAGTCATTATTATATTAAACGATCAGGAACGATTTATTTGCAAATAAAAGAGCATGAATTTTATAAATCATAACATGAAAAACCTATATAATGAAGTGTGTGTATATAAATTGACCTTGTGACGGACATGCAAACATTTAACCTCGTCCTTGCACGTATGTTAAGAAAACCTGAAAAAATATTATTCAGCTCCAGGTCTTGTTGCAACCGATCGCAATTTACACGAAATAATTGACACTTCATGGCGTCAGACAATCAGGATCAGACCATGTCACAATGACATGTATGGTAACTTGCCTGTGAAGGGGTTGAATAAAAATGTAATATTGTATCATTGTTGAACAACATAAAACACATTATTTTCATTTTTAATGTATGCAATTTTTTCTCAGGTCATCCTTCTTCTAAAGCTGTAGTCTACATCATGGCTACACCTACTCATCATCCTATAATTAAGTTTGCCTTTAAAAATGTAGTTTTTTTGCCTACAATACATGAATCACAAAGACTAGATTAGTTTCTCGACTGAAACAGATCCTTACCCAAGGGATCCTAAAAATTCTCCCCTAATCAATTCCTGAATGTTCTTTACTCTATTATTGTGCTAAAAACCTTCAAGGCAAATTATGTTTAATCATCAAAAAAGTTTGGTGATGCTGGCAGCAATCCTAATCCTAAATCAAATTACCTTGTGCATTGAGAATGTATATTGGCACACGACAATTGTAAATGCACATAATTGCCCTGCATAGAAGAGGAAGCGTAAAAAAGGTGAATAAAAATTCAGAAAGATTAACTTACAGGTAAGCATATTTTTAATATTGTAAAGCTACATGGAATATAGCTTTTAATATTTCAATATAAGCACAAATAAAATAGGGTTGACTTCCAGAAAGTAGAGCTGCTGGACGCATAATATTTGCTTCTGCTACTTAGAATAGAATAGAAGTGTCGGCGTTGAAGAAATAGGCCCATGGCCTGTTGCGCTTTGTGGCTTTTTTGTTGCGCTTTACTTGGCTTTGTGACGCAGGAAATTGGAGATCATTGAAAATTAGTCAACAGAGTTTTTTCCCCAAAAATATTGAGAGCTTCAAATATGTGTAAAAAATTCCCATTAAAGTTTGATCGGTCAACTTACCCCAGAATGACATAAAAGAACATAACATAATCTTTACACACACAAGAGATACATGGTCATTGTTAAAAAATTCGAGTAGTCCTTTTTGGGACCCTTATTTCAGCATCCAGCTCTCTCAGCAGCACAGCTCCTATTATCACTAAATTAGTTTCAACACCAATAACCTTCCTATGAGGTGACGTGATGGAAAAGGAGGTAATTATCGCCTCGTCTTGCCGTTGCAAAGTTGTCATTACCTTCAAGGAACAAAGCCCTGAAGTCCTTGAGCATCACTGAAAATGTTGCCTTGTCATCATCCTCGCTCTCACCAATTATCTTGATGACTTGGTTGTAGAAGAGCTCTCGTTCTAAACCCTTTGTGAAACTCTCATCTTCTGGATTGAAACTGTCCAGCTTGCGCCCTAAATCCTTCTCCATTTCATCCCAGTTAGCCAAATAATACTCCATATTGCAGGACAGCGTCACAGTCAGCAGTTTCAGAGCCTCTTCAAAAGGAATTTTTTCAATGGTCTCCACTGGCTCGTTTGGATCAAATGATGAATCACCATGCCATACATGTGAGTAAAGATAATCTAATTTCTCCCTCGACTCAAAATAACGTGAGGGCATGAACATCAGTGCGCAGTAATAGTCCCCAAAACTTGAGGCTTTCAGCTTCGGGTTTAAAACTTCATTCTTGTACCACATTTCCTGCTCCTGGAGATATTTGAGCACATCTAAATTAAATCCATCCTTGTTCACATAAGTTTTGTCATCGGTGTCTATTCCCATTACCATTGGTGCCAAAGCAAGAGAGAGAGTGCGATTTTCCAGCTTCTGCTGGACATCACTATAGAAGCTGGTCAGTGTCCGGGTGGCCAATGTGTGCAGTGGCGTCCTGCAAATGAAAGAGATGGTCAATCTATAGACAATACATATTAAATATTTCTGTCATATATAGAGACAAAATAATAAAGGAAACTATACTTGGATATTAATGTCAAATCAATATATCTGGTTGCAACTGCCTAGTCCTAACCCTTCCCAGCTGGAAAAGAATATCCCATTCTTATCTAAATTTTGCAAGAATTCAGGAATAAGGAATCAAAAATTCTTCTTAAGCAAATATAAGCTTCTGGTTTTGTTTGCCTCAGAAATACCTGTAATGGAAGTCATTTTATCTATTATTCTCATATACATTGCCAGGTTCAACATATTTAACATTTAACCACAACATAGTAACATTTAACTCTTTCATGGGCAAGTTTCCATTTGTGGTCACTTGAAATCGACACACCAAGAGACCCACCATGACTTCTGGTTTGTGTTTGAGGCGTCTTTATCATGCCTCAGTCAATCAACCGACTATCGTTCCATCCCTAGCATCACCATGTAAAATGCCCTAGCATACCATGTAATTGTAAAGTTTGCCTCGGACAATGAAATTGACGCTTTTCCGCATTTTTCCAAAAGAGTGATGTATTAATATATATTTAATTATTTAAGATAACCTGATTAAATTAAATTTAATTGTTATTTTATTAATTTTTTCACTTGCATATAATTATTTATATTTTGTATAGCAACCACATTCAATAAATTCTTCAAGTGTGATTTAAACCTCCAATTAGCAAAATTTTTAAAAATAGATACAAATAGATATTTCATATAATACTTCTTACTTTCTTGAACTGGCTTCTGAAATTTTGATTCCTGAATATTTCAATGCTTGCCCGCTAAAGGGTTAAGCATATTTGCTTCAAACTCATCCCATCAAAACATTTCAAACAAGAGAAAACTTCTATCTCACCCAAGGACTCCAAGTAGCTTCTTAGACACAGCTGCAAGCTCACTCTGCAGGGCTGTAAGATACATAGCCAAACGGTCACAGTATTTTCAATGCTCCCAGTATCTTGCTTCCAACAGCCACTTCTAGAAGGAATTCACAGAAAATTGATCAAGATATATTATTGATCAATTATTGATCAATATATATTAAAGTATATATATTATTAAAAAGTAGGGTTATTGTGCAACACGTTTGTTGAGAGTTACCAAAAACAGTGTTGCGGTATTGTTCGATCGAAACATCTCTCATACTTTTGACAATAGAGCAACATTTTTGGCATATTGTGCGACAAAATGTTGCACAATTACTGTCTCGGAATGTACCAATGTCATAGAATCTACTTATGATTAGTATTTGCCAATAGTGCAACACGAAAAAAGATGAACGCTATTATGCGACATGCTAATTAACAAAAATCTTGTTAGGTTAGGGTTAGTAGAGGTGTGAAAAACGTTTTTTTAGACACTTTTTTACAATTTTACTAAGGTTAGGTACAACCAGGAAAGGTTCTTTTACCTTAAATAACTACTTGAAAAATGTCAACTAATAACTGTCGCAGTATTATATAAGAATTTAGAACAATTACCAGACAAAATTGGTAACATTACCAGACATCGGGTACAAAACCGGACAAAATCAAGTCCGGTAATTACCTCTGCAATTAGTTTGTACTTTGTACTTAAAAACCGGACACGAAAATAAATGAACTACGTTTACCGGACACCAAAAAATGCCAACCTCGATAGGTTAGGGCTAGGTGTGTCTAAAACCCTTCTTTAGGTTGCTATAGATCATGATACTGAGGTTAGGTCCAGCCAGGTCAAGTTTTTTTTATATTTTTTTTGCAATTTAGAAAAAAATTAAAGTCCGGTAAAGTAGAATTACTGTCTCTTATACACATCTAGATGTGTATAAGAGACAGGGTGAGTACCGTGAGAACTACCACGGCGGGTGAGTCTCTACCGTGAGAACTAGCACGGCGTGTGAGTCTTTGCCGTGAGAACTACCACGGCGTGTGAGTCTTTGCCGTGAGAACTACCACGGCGGGTGAGTCTCTACCGTAAGAACTACCACGGCGGNATGATTTTAGAGCGCGCAGGTCCTCGATTAAGAATGCGTTTAACGACTCCTACAATCCTATAAATTTAGGGCCCAATGCAAGGGGATCAAGAAAAAAGCTTTATATTTAGTTTTAAGAATGTGTATTCTCAGGAAGTTCTATTTAATATTAAAAGTATTTAAGAGTATGAGACTGCACCTGTCTCTTATACACATCTAGATGTGTATAAGAGACAGCTGTTGCCCCTGTATATATTCAAACAGAAGCCTAGTAAGCCACTTTTAGTTCTTTTCATGTTAAAATAGTAAATAGATAAGGCCATTTACAAGCGTTAGTTTCAAGTCTTATTTATTTGTTTTCACATTTTGGAACCTCACAGTGACAGTGCAGTTTAGTTTATTAATAGTTTGTATTTCTGTTTCTGGGACTGAAATTCTTCTGAACAGAATTTTGTGCTACCTATCAGTATCACTGGCTTCACTGCTATGAACTGACAATGGAGCTGGACTCCAAAACATTTTCTCTTATAAAGAGTTTGTGAATTTTTGTGGTATTGTCTTTGCTTTTAAATTCTTAGTCACCTTTCGATTCAAGCAAACAAGTGATTTTAATAGCTTTTGTCATTTACTTCTTAGGTACAATTATTTTTTGTAATTTATTTCTAAAAACATTTTTAGTTCATTGGTGCCTTGATTGCCTTCTACCATGTATTGTATATCACACAGAGAATATTCTCATTCATATTAATTGTGAGGTTTTTTCACCAGAAATTTTCGCACAGGCACATACCTAGTCTTGCCAACATTTAAACCTGTAAAGCCATTTCCAAAACTTAACAAACTAGGTAGCCTAGTTAATTCAAAAGTTACTGCCTACTGGTATAGTCAGTATTATGAAATGAGATAATTTTTTATTTCCTGAAAAAGGTTGACGTTTGACACGTGACTTCTCAAGTAGGTAATTAAATTTATTTTAATCCATCATAATTCATACACATACTCACATAGCAGAATCCCGAAACCATGCGAGATGCGGCATGGAATATCCATTCTTCTACCTACTTGTTGAAAAGTTATAGTCCCCCAACAAAAAATTCCCTCACAGAAATGTTTTCTATGAACGTAACCCAAACGATAGAAAAGTAGGGTAAACATAACTGTTTTCAGTCGGTTTACAACAATATGCACCTGCAACAAAATTATTGTCTACATTTCTTCATTGCATCCGTTGCGTAGCACGCGATAATCGAACAAGATATGTTAAAAGTAATAAAGTTATAATGCTAGTAATAACTAATAACCAGCTCAATATATAAGAAAGGCGAAATAATTCATTGCAAGGTAACCGCAAAAAATTGAGCTCATGCCAATATTGGACTTGCATATTGTTACATTGCTTGCAATAATGCAGCGAAATAAGGTGATGGCACGTGGCAACCTATAGCATAAGGTTGACAGATGAGGAGCTAATTTTTGTGTATGTAGCTTGTTGTGTTCACCTGTGACGTCACTGATCTCAGTGACGTCACGGGCCTTAACCAATCACCGAAATGCGTTCAAACCAGTCAACCATTCCGTCAAGAGAATATAGGGTTTGTTTACATTTCTCGATCTCAGTGACGTAACAAGAAAGCTGAACTGAAAGGTGGAACTTCTCGTAGGTCAACCTTATAAAAAGCTAATATTGTTGTGGCAACCACTTACTCAATCCGTTTGTTTGCGTTGACTGTCTTGCCTAATTATTAAAAAAACTTAGAACTCAAAGCAAAACCGTTGACATGCCACTTCCGTAAAGTAATTGTTGAGTAAGGTCATGTCAGAGTGCCACTACAGGCCCAGTGGTGGTGCGTATCAGACTACATAACTACAAGTGCGGAAGTGCAGTCAGTTGTGTTTGTTTGTGTTGTGCGGTGCGGGCTCCTGAGGACGCGGTTAGCAATGCGGTAGCGGTTGTTGGAGCTTGTAATGAATCAAGATTCCTCACTAATATAATTTTATTTTTCCAATTAAGGGCTGTGTTCTGCCGATGATATCGTTTTGCAATGTACATTACCCAGGTTTACCCTTAGAACAATACCTATTATGAAAACACAAGGAAGCAGATTGAGAAGCACAGAATTCTCGGTGAATGAAGCTTACGCCTGCGAACTTCACTTTTCATCTACCCGTTACGTAGGGTACTGTTTAAACCAACGGGTCACATTTAAAAAGCTGAAGGCGCTGCAGTGCAGACTGCAGAACACGTGGCGAACAATGGATCGAACGAATGCGGCGGAGAATCGGGTGATTCCGTAATTTTAGGTGCTGACGCTGCCTATATATCACTGGGGTCATAAGAACCAAAACCTTTCATATTATATTGAATCTTATACCTTTAACCATAGCGTTTGAGACAGATCTACCCATTGTCTGCTTAAACATGTTCAATAATCTTATCTCCTGTTATTTCTAGTGTAACCCGACGATCGCTTCTGGTTCCACAGGCTCATTTTAGATCTCCAGTCAAATGTTTTGCAGAGTTGTTTGAAATGAAAATACCGGTAATTCCTAATCTTTAGCAATTCTGAACATGTTTAAATACAATGGTCTGTAATAAAGTTGGTATGATTTTATCTGTACTTCATTCCCAAACACGTTATCTGTCGCGCAACTTATCAGCTTCCTGATAGAGTGATACTGTGATAGTAGACAGCACACTAATGATCTCGTTGCAACACAGATGCCTCAGATTCTATTCTGACCAATCCTAACCCAGTTTTACATGTGAATAGTTGGCAGTTGCTTACTCAAGTTCTCAGTCCCGCTGCTCAACGGTCATCCTCAAGGCAGACCTGTGATTCAAGTCCACCCAGCGCAGACACCTTGAAAATAAAACAATAAGAAGAAATATTTCTCGTCATGGAGCTGTTGACTGACGACGCGGTGCTGGAAGTAGCCAAATCTGCCGCTGGTGACGACGTCGAAGTCTTGCAGTGGCATACGGAGTCGTTTGCTGCCAACTTCTGCCTCATGCGGTCTTTGCAGGTGAAGTTACGTCTGTTTTTATAATCGGCTGCAATTTTTCCAATGATGGAAGATTTGCAGTATCTTCTTTCACCTTTAAAACGATTTTTATCAGATTTTTCTCATTTGAAAGACATCCATGGTTAAAATTTTGATGTACTGTTGTTAAATTTTAGTTCATGCATTTAAAATATGGAGGTAACAGAAAAATGATCAATTTCAAATGCCTTTTGTAGCTTCATGTCCTTTTGCAGATTTCCATCAAGAAAGACAATCATCCATCAACGTTGAATTTCATGGTGAAACATACGTCAGGGGATTCTGACATATTCACCGCCTACCGACAGCGCGCGTTCAACAAGGAGATATTCTTCTACCAAACCCTCGCTCCGTTGCTGAACGAGGAGCTCGAAAAAGCTGGGGCTGAGCCGCTCAACGTTCCAAAATGCTACTACGCCAGTTCGACGGCAGGTGAGGATTTATTTAATTAGCTTGGCTATTTTATAATATATAAAATATATTTAATTAACATGGCTATTTTGTAATAAATAATATTGTATTAGCATGGCTATTTAATTTAGGCGATTTTATTTATCACTAAAGGTTTTTTCGACACTAGTGGCCGCTGTCAGTTGGAGTTCACACATCATAAGCCTGCAGATCTGCAGTTCTGAATTATTATAATGAAAAATGAGGCACACGCTCATGTTGTATCGTGAGTCGGGTTCGTTCATCGTAAAGTCTTTATGCCTATATTATTTCGTTAAGTGCGCGTGACCGCAGAACGTAACATGTTTGTGTTATCTTTTCAATAAATAGACGACCAGTGAATTGACCCTGTCTGCAATTATTTAGCCATTATTTCTATTAATACTGGGAATGAAAAATAATTGTGAGTAGATATATCAGGTTCCAGCTAATCAGAACAACCACTAGTTAGGGCCAAATAAGAAGTGGTAAGCTCCTTTTATATAACACTTTTTTAACCTGTTTCTTGTTTTTTGTCCAATTGCGGTCAGAGCTTACAGAATTGACGTTTCACTGCACCAGTAGTTTGTTTGCTCACAAGCTTCACATTCATTAGAGAAGTTTTAAGAGGATAGACTTCTAGAGAATACTAATTCTATTATCTGTATGGTTTTAGCTGCTCTTTTTAACATATACATTATCAATTTTTATTTGTCTCGGCATAAGAATCAAAACCCGCCTTTAGTAACTGTGCTAGATGCTGAAATGTACGACTACAGAGCCTCATCCGACTCGAGAACTTTAAAACTGAAACCACCAGTAAAAACCACTTGCGTTTCTCGAGAGCTTAACAAGTTTAACCACCAGTAAAAACCACATGTCATACTCGAGAGCTTTACGAGTCAAACAACCAGTAACAACCACATGCCATTCTCGAGAGCTTTACAAGTTAAACCACCAGTATAAACCTCATGCCGTTCTCGAGAACTTTTGCAAGTTAAACCATCAGTAAAACCACTTGCCATACTCGAGAGCTTTACAACTTAAAATACCAGTAATAACCACATGTCATACTCGAGAGCTTTACAAGTTAAACCACCAGTAAAAAGAACTCGTCATTCTCGAGAGCTTTACAAGTTAAACCACCAGTAAAAACCACTCGTCATTCTCGAGAGCTTTACAAATTAAACCACCAGTAAAAACCACATGTCATACTCGAGTGCTTTACGAGTCAAACAACCAGTAAAAACCACTTGCCATTCCTCGGAGCTTTGCAAGTTGAACCACCAGTAAAAAGTAACTAAGCAGTAAAAAGTAAAAATAGTTGAACCACCAGTAAAAACCACTCGTCATTCTCGAGAGCTTTACAAGTTAAACCACCAGTAAAAAAACACGAGAGTTTTTTTCAGACGCGGCGCTACTGGTGCTCGAGGATCTGCGATCGCGAGGCTTCAGATCGTCCAAGTTTTTGGTCGACGTCCCTCACGCAACGCTGCTGGTGCGGGAGGCCGCCAAGCTGCATGCAGCGTCTCTGCTGCTCGCACAGCGCGACCCGCAGCCTCTGAACGAACGCTTCCCTCTGCTGGTCGAGTCTTGGACGCTCGGCAAGGAACACAGAACTCCCTTTGAAACTGTGGGTTTTCCTTTTTCATCGGGAATAGCGTGGGAGCATCAAAAGCTAGTTTTGTCTAAATCCTAATTAATAATATTAGTTTCTCAAGTAAGGCATGTTTGCGTAATCGGACATGTTGCCTATTACTTCCCTACTCATGCGATCAGGGTTAATGAAATTAACCTTTCTATAGAATTATGTCCATTAATTTTTTATCGTGAGGTTTGATAAAAATATTACATCAAACTTGTTATTTGGCTTTCCGGATACGTTAATGTTTAAAATCACCAGAATTTGCACCTCCAACAAAAGTGTAGGTTTAGAATGCACCGCCAAACACAACCTACAGCCTCCCGCAACCTGTACCTTTATTTTAATTTTTTTTAATAATTAAACTGTTCCCGGCTCTCATGTAAGTAACCTTGCTCATCCTGTCGCAGTACGTGCACGTGGGAACAACTGTCATGGCGGAGCAGTTCTGCACGAGCGACCACCTGCGTGAACTGAGGCAGTGGCTGGAGCGCGTAGCGCCCCACAGCCTCCAGCTGCTCATGCGGCAGCTGGAGCTCATGCCTCACGCCGCTGTCATCACACACGCGGACCTCCACACCAGAAATGTGCTCTTCAGGTGATGATAAGAACAGATATCATGCAACATCACTATCACTCTACGGTAATATTATCTTGATTCCATTGCATTAAAACATAAAGTTTGACCTCTTTGTACTTACTTGACCCTTTACTTAATAAAACTTAAAAAGCCTGGAGAATTAATCTTCGCAAGAGTTTTGACATAAAAAAATCGGTAAGTCGCACAACTTTTAGACACTATTGGAGTCGAATTAGCATATACATTTTTGGATCCATCTATTAGCTAACCAGCTTTAATTTCGAGCTTTTGCAGGTATGATGATGCCGGGAATCCAGTCGAAGTTGTGTTGCTCGACCTGCAAGTCGTGCGAGTGGCGTCACCGATCGCTGATCTCTCATACTTCACGCACATGTGCATCTTGCCCGCTCAAAGGACCTCAGTTTTGCCACAGACACTAGATGCTTACCACGATACTTTACGATCACTGTTGGATAAGACGTCAGTACCATTGCCTTTCACGCGAGCGCAGCTTGAAGACGAAATGACCACCAGCCGATTAGGGCTCCTGTATACGATTCTCCTGTTGCCCGTTGCTGTAAAAGCAATAAACGCTGGCAGTTTCAAAAAAGAGAAGGAAAATGAAGAAGAAACTTCGTCAGAGGGCACTGAAGGAAAACATGGCGAGCAAGATGCAGGGGCAGAGGCTGATGAAGCGAATGAGTCCATGACAGAAATCACCAATCGTGGACACCTTGAGGAAATACGGGAGCTTCTTGTGGAGACGGCTGAATATGCTTTCAGTTTGAAGGTACATGAAGAATTCGCTGATTTCGAAGCCCATCTTTGGAGAGAGGAAGTCAAAATGTAATTATTATGCTGAAATGAATTTTATTTGAATTTATATTTTTGGGAAGAATCCGAACAGCTGGACTTCAAATAAAATACGAGCATTCCATGCGTTTCTTTCACCTTCCAAACTAAATAGCGACTTCAATATTTCAGTTGAAATTCTCTATAGAAAAATGACTATTATTCACATTAAGCAAGATTTTTCCGCTAGTTTTGAAATGAATTTTTGAATGAATAATAGCGATGCGTTTTATTATAATGATACATTTTTTCCGTTCAACCTTTACGAATTAAATCAACTCGAGCATTAAATGCTCGAGCCTCCAATCAGCCAAATCTTCCGACAAAAAATCCCGTGTCGACACTGAAGCAACAAAGAACTTTAATGTATCGCGTGTTTAAAAGTCTATGGTATACTCGTAGATGACTACATATGTGAAAAAAATTATTATTGTTGACAAAAATTTATAACTTTTGCATTTACTATGAGTAGAAAAGATGGAGCTGGAAGTAGGACGAAGCCGTCAAATAACATATAAAAGAGAGACTAGGAAAAATATTGCAGACACATGTCTTTATCATGGCGTTCACGCAAAATGTTTTCATCAAAACTCAATGATTTTATTACTATGTAGATTTGATTGCGATAATTAGATTGTGTATAATTGCTGAAATTCTACAATGCGAAAATTGCAACCGTCAATAGGCCGACTCTGTCCAACTGGTTTGGTTCATCATCAAAATTTGTTGATTGCTGTCACCACGGAAAACTTTCCAGAGAATAATAAAACGTTTAAAGCTAGAAATGGTATTTGAGGAGTTCACAAATTAAGGATTGTGAACATTGTTTTGACTTATGAAGCAACTATATATAGGCTAAGCCTAAACGTCAAAAAATACGAGAATTATATGAGTAGGCAGTTTCTTACACTCGTTCTGATCACATTTTAAGGACAGAAAAATCGATTTGAAATACCGATGGGAGTAATTTGTCATCGGTGGTTTGATTTTTTGCGAATTTACGACATTGACTTACAAGTTCATAATGATTTACATGATCGCTCAGAATCACTGATCGAATTGCTGACCGCCTGAGTCATGAGAACTGCTGTTCGGGTTAAGACCATGCATCTCGTACATGCAGTGTCCGTAGCATGCGATTATCACCTTAGGGTACGCACACAGTGAAAGCAGGTTGCCAGCGTGCTGGTTACCTGCTCAGGCTGGCGCCTGAAACCATAGAATACAGAAGCCTATTCGTACAGGTTTTCACTGTGAACACTTACATTATTATCCTATGTTCATACTTGTGGCAGGTTGGAGCAGGTTGCCCGCGCGGGCAAACCTGCTTTCACTGTGTGCGTACCCTTATGTTTTAACGTGGACAGCCATACTTTTCGAACAAATCACAGATTTTCTGCCTGCAGTAAACAATCCTAATGCTACAGGAAAATTTGTTTGGTTCTTTCTGCACATTTCCGTTCAATCCAATCATTGATAACGATGCTATATAAATCGGCTACAGTTAATATCCTATGATTGACCTAACAAAGCACCCGCATTACAGATTGGAAAAACGTTATAGGATTTACAATGGATTTCATTTAAATTTAATTATCATTAATTAAACTTATGTTATCAACAGCAAATAGTACTTCTCATTTACCCGACCAAACACTCATTTACCTCTAAAGTTGAAAGAAGACTGAAAACTTGAACATGTAGAATTTGGAGAGATCTTCTCTGACAGTCATTACAAATATTTTACTCGCAATTCGATGCATCGCCTTTCTTCGTGATGATGCAAGAAAATAAAAAAATATAGAGATAATGTGCTGCCACAAACGAGCAATTTATCTAAATTTATCTTTGGTTTCGGGATGTGATAAATTCTAGAATAAATATAACTAAGAATCATTTTCACAAGGAATTTAAAAGCAAAGAAAACGCCAAGCGAATTCCCCATATCGATATTGGAAACGTATTCAATATCGATATTGTGAATTTGCTTGGCGTTTTCTTTGCTTTTAAATTCCTTGTGAACTTGCAATTTAAGCAGACATCACATAATACATATAAGTAACTAGCATTTTGCCACGAGATTTGAATCGTGGTTTTACAAAACACCGCACGAAATTCATTCTCTTAATCTTTACAAAACTTCCACGATTTTCAGCATTTGTCTCTAAATGGCTATAATTTCGCTTTGTCGTTAAGCCTACAACCACACCGAATCAACATTCCAATCAGCGTCTAGCCTTGATCGATGCGAGGTTTGGATTGGGAATATCTTTGGAATTATCTATCCCTCGAATATTATTTCCCAATTTCGGAATGTCATTATGTATTTCAAAATCCCTTGTTATCACAGATGTTATTGTTATACATTATCTGTTCCTCTAGGTACGGCAGATATCGCCGCTATGTATTCGTGCTGCACATATTTGAACATTACGAACATTTCTAAAATATTGCCGATTATTTTTTTTATTGTTACCGAAGCCAAGAATTAATTTAACGGAATATGATAAGATCATACAAAATACGAAATGCCTCGAGATTAATACATGTGTGAAAGAATGTTAGATTAAGGATTATCAATTGTACAGAACTAAAAAATTATTTCAGAGTACTTGTGAATAATTTTAGAACTAGAATTATTTTCAACTAGGGATTTGAAAATTAATTTTTATAGCTAGAGACTATGTGCAGAGAATAACGGCCAGAGACAGGAATCTCTTCCTTCAGAAAAAAACTTAAACTAATTCACTGGATGCTATTCATAATTCGCCAGATGAAATGCACAGTATCAACTGGCCTTGAAATTTGTTACAAAAGTTGAATAAGCTTAATATACCGCAGTTCTTACTGTGTTATATCGCATGTCCCTGGTGATCGTGTTCGTGAATTTTCTAGGCGCTTCCAATTGCATTGTCCGGCTGGACCTCATTTGCAGTTAGCAGCGACAATTGGCTTGCAAAGAAAAACGTATTTCCCTGAACCGAAGTCTTCACGAAGCCTTGACTATCATCAATGAGATAGTCCGGTAATTACAGGTTTATTTATGCACGGGATGATCATGTCAGTCTATTCGGCTTCTTCGATCAAGCTTCAATTGTTCGTCGACCAGTCTGTGTGTGTTGATTATACTCAACATGCTACAGTATATCAAATTTACCGAGTATGGATTGATAAGTTAGTAGTATGAGGGTTATTTCAACTCAGCGAATGTTTGTTGATGAACCTCATGTTGATGATGAAAATTCATCCTCTTAATCTTTACGAAGAACTTCAATATTTTTCAGAATTTGTCTCTACTCTAAACAGTTTTAAATTTGCTTTGTCGTTAAGCTTACAACGGATCAGCATTCTAATCACCTTGTAACCTTGAACGATGTGAGGTTTGAATTGGATTTCGCCGTTATGTTATGTATTCGTAGTTCGACCAGGTTGTGTGTGTTGATTATACTCAACATGCTACAGTATATCGAATTTACCGAGTATGTATTGATAAGTTAGTAGTATGAGGGTTAATTCAACTCAGCGAAGGTTTGTTGATGAACCTCAGCGTGCGTGTTGTCATTAAAAGTATGAAGCTGTCATGTCAACGTATCGCATTTCGGTGTCATAGCCGAGTTCTTTTATTTTACCACAAGAATTCTCGACCAATCAGAGCAAGGACCGCTTACTCCAAGTCAAGTCACCAATTTTTGGCATTTGAGCTGCTGCCACGTCCGAGACTAATGTTAGTCTTATTGCGGATACATAAGGATGATTTGTAGTGTAAAATGTTGGGTTTTGAATGATGGCGATGTGATGTATTTTAGAAAATGATGTGATGGCGCCATTCAACCGAATGTGAAATTTGCGCATTTATAGTTGATCGCGTGTGATCTACTCTTAGATGGAACCCTTTAGTGGACAATTTATCAAATACAGGAACTTTAATTTTCCGCATTAAAATGCTCACTTTTCGTTTACTGCCGAGGCTACTTGTAGATGGCTTAAAGCTTGTCATATTCGCTAGTGCTAGAGACCAAAATGAACGTTTTTACATTTCTACGAATGTTTTATAACCGGTTAAAGCCATGTTATCTTTCGGATTAATCAGTTTGAATTGCTAATTTAATTGTTCATGGTTGAAGATGATTATTTAATTGTTTAGGAAATTAGGAGATGCAGTCATTTAACGCGTTGACTGTGATTGCTTCATCTTGTACTATTATTTCATTTTTTCTACTATTTTTAATATGTGCCACTACGTCCTGGAGAAATACATTTCGTGGTTCCCATAAGTACCACTTCGGAGTCAACGTATTAAAGTAAATTAATTGTACATAGATTTTAATTGTGGAACATATTTGTCATAACATTTTTCTAATCTTTCGTTATAAATAAGGCGGTTACTCACTATTACAATTTATAAGCGTTAAGCAATGGGCAAACAATACTAGCACAAAGCAGTACAAAATGAGGCTTTCCCCCACTTTTACGCGTTGAAAAACAAGTGTGAGATCTTGGGAAACGAGAAAAACTCCTATTGTTTTTGCAAAGTTGAAAAAAAATCAATAATAATTTTTTCCAGAGTTATTATATCAGGTATTTTGTATTAGTGTCATTATACAATCCACGGCAAATTTAATAATCAACATGAAGACCAAACTTCTGATGACCGTCTTCGGAGCAGCGCAAGCGGCGATGTATGCGCGGGTTCCCAACGACAACGCGACGTCCATCAACGATTGTTTCTCAGGCTGTAGCGCTCCACGCACTACATTCTTCGCTAACCTTGTATTGTGCTCATTGTTCTGTCAGAAGATTGGCTGCGATCTCTTCAGCTACGAAAATGGTTAGTGAAGGGAATAATATGATACTATGGGAATATTTTCAATTTTGTAGGGTATTTCCATTTGGTAATTTGCTTCATCTACGAAAATGGTTAATGAAGGGAATAATATGGTGTTATAGGAATATTTTCAATTTGACAGGAGCACAAATGTTGAACAAATGTTTCAAATATTATTACGAAGAGATTTCCTAAGCACGACAATGGTGTCAACATGGGCTAAAAGGGTGCCCACTGTCCAACAAAATTTATTTGCCCGAAAATGCCCATTTGTATATCAAGCGGCCATGAATTATGCGACTACATACCGTATTTGATTAATTCGGAAGTGAATGGAAACGAAATATTTACATGGTTAAATTAACATGGTTAATAGGTTAAATATTCATCTTATTTAACCTATTTAACCAGGTGAGTGCCGGTCTGCCACGGCCGCCATGCCTACGAACGTCACCGCCGTTTTCAAGCCGAGGGTCAGCAGGGGCAGCAGGGAGGTGGCGCGGGGCAAACGCGTCTCAGCAACGCCTCAATATTGGCTATTGTACGATATTTTCCGTAGTACATATTGAAATTATATGCACTATACTTTAACGTCAAAATAGGAGGTAAAATTAAAATGTTCACGCTTAATTTTCATCTTCAAAACATAAAATTTTATATCCATAGAGGACGAAAATCCATTTAAATGCTGCACCTAACCTAACAGTTAGCGATTTCATATACTACGAAATTCTAACCTTCAGCCTAATTCTCAGTTATGCAGAATACTTGGTTGATGGAAATAACAGCACCTTTTACCACTCCACAAATGTACCCAACGCCTGGATCATGGTGGACCTGGGAGCTTGCTTTCCAGTCAGCAAAGTTCGTCTGTTGCCCAACGCGGAAAGTCACTACTACAGATTCGTAGATACTCAGGTACTCGGGTGCTGGGGACGTTGGAAAGCATAAAAGCTTAAGAACAATAAATTAATTCTGACGTGTGGTTTGGGATGTGAGCAAAACAAAATTTCGTAATACTATAACAACAATTTACCCCGAATCTGGGCAAATATACTACTGATCAACAGAGTTCCTTATCCAAATACTTGGAAAACGCAAGTGGCTATATGAACTCATTTCATTAAACGCGAGTTTTTGTCCTGAATGTTCTAACAAGAGATCGGGAACTTTTTATAGGAATTTATTATTCTAAGCCGTTCGACGATAAAAATCAGTCAATCAATCTTTGTTCAACCCAATAATTTTGCCAACGCTATTTTTGTCATATAATCATCGTTTGACACGTAAAAAGCCTTTTCCACTATAGGTGCTTATACACGAAGCGAATAGTTGAGTCGCCTAGTCGACACTCGACGCAACTAAAATTTGTGATGATTGAGGTCTTCAGAGGCGGCTATCTGTTGCATTTCACCCAGAGTACCTCAAGTTGTTTTCAGCCAGTCGAGTGTCGGAGTGTGCCCACTGCCAGTATAGTAGTGTAGTACCGCTTCGGCCGTTTTGCCCACTGTAGACTGCACAACTGTGGAGCTTCCGCTTGCTTCCACCATGCATACACCTTACTCGACAACACCCAACGTTGTACTGGCGCTGATGGACTGTAGTCAGTGTACCAAAAACACTCTCCTCGTGTATAGGCTCGCAGGAGGCAAAACTGTAGTCGACGCAACTATTCGCCCCGTGTATAAGCACCTTATCTGAGACTGAAAAATTGGCTTTTTCAGGCAAAAACCGGCTTACTGGTTTCAGGCCAATCTGAAACCTTCACAATCAGTCCTCTAGTGAAAAAAGGGCCTTTATAGACATGCGCGGTCATAGCAGCTCACCAGATCGATTCACAGATTCGTATATAACGGCAACAACTTTCTGTTGGCGTAACATGAACTTGCTGCACATATCGTCCGCTTACTGGAGAGGTTGAATTGTGTTACACTACACATGTAGGCGAATTTCTCCGACAACTGCAATTAGAGAACACCTCTTTCTCTACAAACTGCTCAGACAAGAAGAATGGACAACTGAAAAAATGAAAATTGAGACTAAACTTTGGTCTCTTTTTATGAAATAAATAATCCAAACGCATATTTCACAGCAATGAAGAAACAAAGGAAACCTCCGAAAATTGAATTGATAGACTTTACAAAATACGTAGACTCTAAAATTCATCCTTAAATTGGAGACGACAAATTTACACGGATATATTCGAATGTCAATGATTTTGATTTCCAGATACAACACCCGTAAACGCCAAAAAAACTTCACACACTTGTCTACAAGGTTCCACTACTCATCTTAATTTTTTTAAATTCTAATACTCGTACGTTTACATGTGCTGCATCATTTGTAAATAAAACAATATGTCATTTTCCAAGACTAAGACTGCTGAACCACCAGATGCGCAGTATAACCATCAGATCACAGTAGACATAAAGTTTGAAAATACGAACAAAAAATATTTCTAATGGGGTTTTGCTAGTCTAAAAATGATATCATTGATGGATAAACGAAATATTCTATCTCTATGATGAATTAAAATGTTCTAAACATAAAATTTGTGAATAAGTCACTATTTCTTGTAGAACTAAAGGAATGAAAAAATCTTAATTCAAATTTGTGAGTAAATCAATTGCGACCGTCGCAGTTTTATTCGAATCGATCTAAATTAATCGAGGGTACATTCATCATTGATTTATATCCTCCATGCACAAGGTTCTGCTCGGTGACGCAGCGCCCCTGACACCTGGTAACTTCGACGTCGTTTAATTTAATTTAATCGAGTGTTCATTCATCATTGATATATATCCTCCATGTATAAGATTTAATCGAGTGTTCATTCATCATTGTTTTATATCATCCATGTATAAGGTTCTGCTCGGTGACGCAGCGCCCCTGACTCCTGGCAACTTCGACGTCGTTTAATTCAATCGAGTGTTCATTCATCATAGTTTTTTATCCTCCATGTACAAGGTTCTGCTCGGTGACGCATCGCCCCTGACACCTGGCAACTTCAGCAACTTCGACGTCGTAGGCACCATCAAGGGGCCGGTGCCGTGGGTGCCGAATTGGATCGAGTTCGTCCTGCCACAGCCGCGCTGCACCCGCTACGTGACCATCTACAAAGACGTCCCTACCACAGGCGAAGGGGCGTTAATGGAAGTCCGTGAGCTGGAAGTTTGGACAAATGAGTAGATTCGAAAAAACTTGATGCTTGGTCACGGAAATACATACACTAGTATTTTGTGCGAGTTTTACATTTGGAGGTGCAGAAAGGAGTCATTTCACGGTTAAAATAGTCGTTATCGTTTGTGAATGCACCGTTGCGTTCGGCTGCGTTTCAATTTAGTTAAGTATTTTCTTTACAATCCTTGCCATTTAGTGACGCTATTGAAGATTTATTAGTGAATCCAGAACGTTTTTATTTGCTGTGTCATTTATAAGAGTGCAAATACATTAGTACAGGAAGAAAAACCTAACTACTTTCCTTTCGAGATTTTTTTGGGTTTCGTGGAGTGTATACTAGGTATTGCATACTCGGTATAACTGAAGAATATGGGTGATCATGTCAGTGCCATGTTATGCACCGTACAAATGAGTGAGTCATTTAACAAAAACCTATAGTTTTATTAGACACTATATACGAGTACGGCGGACGTTGCCCTGATGCTCCCATTTACTTCGCCCAAACTATGACAGGATGACCCACTGAAGAAACAAATGATTGAAAATATTGCATTTCTTCTTGGGCCTATACTTCCAAAAAAGTTAAGAGATCGTAAGTTCATCAGCCAATCATTGACGGCCTTTCAAGCAAAATTCACCAATCATAGACAAGAAAATAGAGCGTAAGTACTTACGTTCACTATACTTTCAAAAAAAGTTAAGAGATCGTAAGTTCATCAGCCAATCATTGACGGCCTTTCAAGCAAAATTCACCAATCATAGACAAGCAAATAGAGCGTGAGTACTTACGTTCACTTAGCGAGTTTTGAAAGTATGGCCCCTGGAAAACAATCTTTTTTAATTTCTAAGTGTGTAATGGAGAAAAAATAGGTAAAGATCTTCATGGAATCGTTCATTCTACTTGAACAGATTAGTAGCTCATTGATAAATTTGTATTAGGTTAATGTGAGTCATATTTGTTCAAACTCCGAGCAGCCTTTGCAACTGACTTTGCCAAAATATAGGCAAGCGTCTTTGTAATTTGTAATAAATTGTTGACAACTATTTACTTTTTCCTCACTATTACTGAAGTAGATGAGGAAACACGATAAATAAAGGATGAATAACATTTATCCTTCTTTGCGTACTTTACAGTCGGTAGTTACCATGAATAAACTTTATAGGAATCATCGAACGAGTTTCTACATGGTACACATCCTCTCCTTACTCGCTTGACTTTAAATGTCTTATTAGGAACATTAGGGTGAATAATGTTGAATATAGTAGAGGGTGAGGATCGTAAGATCACGCCGAGTGACAAAGTCATAATGGATTACAAATGTACGTGAGCTGAATGCTGGATGTAAACTCGTTGAATTACCGAACTCATTGCAATAGATATAGACGAATACCAACGACCACACCTGTTCATGTAACAACCAATATCGACATCACTACTTGTAGCACTCATCAGTCGGCTTCGCTCTCACTGCTTGATTCTTTATATTTCATTTCTGAGTGTTCGTAAATATATTCTCTGAAAGATACGGACTCTGATTTTATGAATAACCTCAGGTTTAGTAAAATAGTTTGTCGCGAATAACTTGGGTCACCAGGATCTGATGGCAATATAGTCGCCTAACGGTAGCGTTAAGTCGTAAGATCCAAGGAAACTTGATACATCAGTGAATATTTACTTCTTAAAACCACCGTAAATCCTGCACATTCAGAATTTAATTAGAAATAGTCCAAATAGAAATGAAATCAGATATTAATTTATTATTCTAAAAAGTTCAAAGGACATGGTTCACTATTCTGCTACAAACAAAAATCAATTATAAAAGAAATTTAAGCGTTCACTATAACTCGAATCTAAGAAAAGTGAGCATTTGTGGGGGTTTTATTTGTCATTCCACATTAACTGCGTTTAACTCCAATGAATCAGGGAATTTGAACGGCCTAGGTAGCTAACTTGAATCATTCACTAGGGACAGACAGAAACAGAGATCGGCAGAACGAATTTGGTTGGTTAAGCAAATACACAATTAATTGATAAGTTGATTTATTGGCTTAGCTCACGTGACCTGCTCGATGTGATGATGCAGGAGGAATTTGTAGTCCAGGCAGGAGGTGCGGGTCGACGGGCCACCGTGATTTCGTTGTGAGCGGATATACACGTGGTTGCGTGGTCAGTGGTGAGACGTTGTGGACGTTATTCGATGCACGTTGTGAGGTGGGTGGACGAAGTTGACTGAGCGTGCGTGTAGAGCGTTAAGACGAGATTTCACTGAACGTGCTTGATGTAACTCACAGAGTATGTCTAGCAAGAGTTCTCTGTATAAGTTCACTGGTTAACTGAATAAGTTCACAGCAAGAGTTCACAGTGCGAGTTTATAGTATGAGCTTATACTGAATGTAAGTCCACTGAATAAATTCACTGAATGTTCACGGACGAGCGTCGGTAGACAGGGACGGCGTAGGGGCGCGGCAAGAGGGCGGGAAATGCTGGCTTGGGACGCCGAGGTTCCCTGCTGCAGGTTGCAGGTTAGGGCTGCAGGTTGTGGGTTCACGCCGGTAACGGTTGTCTTGCGTTGCAGGATACAGGCTGTAGGTTGCCGAGTACTGGTTGCCGAATGTTAGCCGATGTTGTGATACTACGAAATAAGGCAATGTTAATACACTATTCACATTTCACGACTCTATTTCACAAATGAGCTAAAGCAACGTGAGCTATGTTCATGAAAAATACATTAATTTAATTATTCACCTTGCAATGACTCCGACTTTTGAACTAACTTTACTCTTACACTTAACACATTGAATGAGAGCTATTCTACGGCAGAGTTTCTAACTTAGGGAGCTTACGCGAGATGTTGACGGCTGGAATAAACGCTCGATGTCTGGGGGCAAATAGACCGTTAATATTTTGAGAAGCTACAAAGGAAGGGAGGCGTTGGCGGAAGTGAGATTTCTCTGAACTGTTCTTACGATGATTTTCTACTTATTAATACGATAAGTGAAAGTAATGTAATAAAAGTACTGTTAAGAGTATTAATATTAATGTTAGTATGAGAAACATAAAAATTAGTTCTACGTAGCGAGATATGTTATACATATATATGAATATTTCGGAATGTATTAAGGACATGAATGTGGCTGAGTCAATTTTACTTAATAGTATTAAATATTATTTAAAAACCAGCATGATACATACATAATATAAATTACAGAATAAAACTGTACGATAGATTTCGGTGTAATGTTGTCAACCTCAGCCTGTTACTCGTGTCAACATGTTAGTTGTTACTTGTCAAGTTGTTACCAGTTACCACTTACAGGTATTTTTTCATGTTTCAGTTTGCTTGCAGTTATTTTTACACAGTTATTTTTATGTTTCACCTTCCCTACATTGATGTCTACTTTAATCTACCAATCTCAAAAATAATCCACATATATATACAAATAAAAAACTGATTTTTTTATATGTACTGTATATGTGGATAATTTTTTAGATTGGTAGATTAAAGTACACATCCATGTAGGGAAGGTAAAACATAAAAATAACTGTAACTTTTATTTGCAGTATCTAGCACGTACTAGTTCGGTTAGGTTAATTGCAATAAAGTTGCATTGATATGTTTTGAAAATGTTTTATTATCATTAAATGTTTATGAGTAAATCCCAATAGCAGGACAATAAATATTTAGAGATTTCCAATAATTTTGGCCATTGTAGCGGCTAATGTAGCGGCGCTACATTTTACTGTAGCGGTAGCGGTAGCGCTCGCTACAATCTATAGCGCCCGCTACATTTAGAGCATGTAGCGGTAGCGGTAGTGCCGCTAGATTTCAAAGTAGCGCTGACCAGCTCTTAGTACTAGTAATCTCGAGTACTATGCAAGATTATTAGCCTCAGGCTGGCTTAAGCAAGTAACTTGCCCGCTATCACATTTCACCATGAAAAATGATGAAATACTTCAAATCAGTGTAACAATCAACAAGTAAGCTGAACTGAAAGACTGAAATCCTTGTTGGTCAAACGTATATAGTTCAACCATGCCTCATTTTAACCATGTATGAATACTGACGTGATCGACGAAAGATATATGTTTGTTGAACATGTAGAGGCAGGCAATTAGTAGATCTTTTCAAAATGGTTCGGACCAAGTGTCTACAGTTATTACATTAAGAAAGATTGTGGTTTTATTACACCAGTGTTCATAATGTACTGCTCTCAAAGTTACGGAAACGCACGATTGTCCGCCCCATTTGATGGATCTATTATTCGCCGCGTGTTGATCTTCAGCCTCATCAGCTGTCAAGTTTGTACCTTGTACAATTAGGGTAAAAGCAGTTATATACCTCTCCATCGTCATGAAGTAGGTATGTGCAATTTTTCTGCATTAGTGCAAATCAAAAAAGAAGTTCCCATAAGTATTTTATAATAAATGAATAATTGCTACCGAAAAAATTCTAATGACTAATAGAGTGATTACTGATTAGAGTCTATTAATTAGAGTGCAGTTTTCTGTTATTGCTTAATTTTAATGTGTCATGTGTGTATTGCTTAATTTTAATATCAATCATTGTCAGTTTGCCAATAAATCTTCATTGAGCGCCATAAGCGACCATAACATTTATTTATATAATTATTCTAATATAGGTAGGGCCTATTTAACACAGGAAGGAAAGAAAGATACCTAATGATATTTCAGGAAATGAGTAGCTATCGCAGTCTGTAGAGTGATAATAAATAGTATGGCCTTTTATCTCGAGTTATATTACATCAACAGAGCTGGGCAGCGCTACTTAGAAATGTAGCAGCGGCTACCGGGAGTACCGGCCTACCGCTAGTCCGCTACATGCTCTAAATGTAGCGTGCGGTGGGCGCTACTGCTACAATTGCTTTATTTGCTTAAATGTAGCAGTGGTAGCACCCAGGGTGGAATTCTAGAAATGGAGGTTCACTTATAAAAAAGCTTTCCACCCAAGGTGGAATGCTTTCCTTAGATACAGCATACAGTGCTCTGCCAGGTGATTGACTATAAATGAAAAGGAGGATCAAAAGTGGACAAACTGTTTCAGTTGTATAGTACCTCAGATTTGTTATAAAATTATTTAAATGTCTCTTGTTTGATAGATATTCTCTATTTTTCTTTTATTTAATGGATTTTTTTGAAAATTTTCCAGGCATTTTGTTTGTAATGATCAAGTTTAAGTTNATAACAATACATCAATATAAATTAAAGACTGCCACTCAATATTTTTAAATATATGAAAAAATAAAAAAAAATAAAAAAAATTGAAAAAATAAAAAAAATCATGATTTTTTTATAAAAAAATCAAGTGATTTAATCACATGATTTAATCATTTTGATTTAATCATTGCCAACCCTGTAGTGGGCTACTGCTACAATTGCTTTATTTGCCTAAATGTAGCAGTGGTAGCACCGCTACTGCTACTGAAAATGTAGTGGCCGCTACATTTAGTAAGCTACTTCCCAGTCCCACCTCTGGATCTGGTAACAACAAACAGTAACATGTTGACACTAGTTACTAGTAACAGCCTAACAGGCTAAGGTTGACAACATTACACCATCACCAAAATCTTTTGTACAGTTTCATTCTGTAATTTATATTATGTATGTATCATACTGGTTTTTAAATAGTATTTAATACTATTAGTATTATGTAAAATCTAAAGGCTTTATCTATAAATGTAGCGGTAGCGCTGTGGCGGCAAAACCTCGTAGCTTGTATCGTGATTTGAATATGTAGCGGGCACTACTGCTACAATTGCTTGAATGTAGCGCTGCTACTGCTACAATTGCTTGAATGTAGCACCGCTACTGAAAATGAAGCGGCCACTACATGTAGCGCACTACAGCCCACCTCATCAATAACATTGATAATGTGTGTATATGAATATGATATCATATCAATAAAGGAAAAACAAGTAAAAATCACAGAAAATGTCATTTATTCTACTTTCTACATCTATTTCATCTACAAAGGAAAAGGAGGACTTTTGAGTACTACTTTTACTGTTAGTAATGTATGAGTAGAATCTGCATCAGCATGACAGCATCAGGGTTATTGATGTTTTTAATAAAATAAAAAAAAAACAAAATCAATGATTTTTTATTTTTCCATGATTTTTTTCATTCATTTTTTTTTTGCTTTTTCCGGTTTTTTTTGGCTTTTTGTAATGTTATCTTTCTTTATAAAATCTTTCTAAATGCCTAAAAGGTCAATACAATCTCAACCTACCCTTCATATATAAGCAAGCTTAGTCAGCTAACACATGTAAATTCTATAATGTAATTAATATATAACAAATATTTAAATAGTTAGTTAAAGACTACTCATAGCCTTATAAGAATTAGCTAAGCTGCTAGCTATGTACTATGTATTGCAACACTTGATGCCTCTGTACCAAAAACATACAATTCTTTGGAACATAATACACACTAAAGGCAACAGGTTTATATTCCAATTTGTCATAGTACATTTATACCAAACCATGAATAAAAATTCCTCAAAATAAATTAAAGACTGCCAGTCAATATATTTAAATATATAAAAAAAATTTAGTAAATCAAAAAAATTAAAATATCATGATTTTTTATAAAAAATCAAACAATTTAATCAGTTTGATTTAATCATTGCCAACCCTGATGTGCATGCTTCCAAGGTTTAAAATTAAGTTTTATTTCAAGTGTCCCTAATTATCCTGTTCCCAGAGGGAATTTGGAATGCTTTTCTTTTGCGTCTGGCACCTTACAAATAGCATATAGAATTTTTTCAGAGATGCCATACAATAGCCCTTACAAATACCTTTAAAATAAGCCCAAACATATTTATGAAATGTTCCATGGTAAGAAGTTATTAACAAAAAATACTTAAAATCATCCCTTATTACCCTGTTTGACGGTACAGCCTAACATCAATTATCAATGCCACTGATATTAATTTGCCAAGCACTTATGTGATGAGCCTTTAATAGAAAGAATCTATTTTGTAAACAAGACTGAGTCACTGAGGCATAACTTTTTATTTGATTGTAAATGCTTTTTTATTATTATGTGGTTATCAAACCCTATAAATTATTATTCTAACCAGGATTATATGGTTTTATTGATGAGTGGCTGCTTAAGTCAGTTTAATTGGCTTAAGTGCAGTAGTAACTGCTAAGTGGTGAATGACTGAATGTGGCATTGAGATTTGACAGTATGCAAATGAGAATGATTTGATATTCTAAAATCAAATCATGAATGTTTTGTCAATTGGAATTTGTTTTGTTATTGTGAAATCCAATCAAGATGCAAAGAAGGAGTCAAAGACTTTTGTTATTTTTCAATGCTTTTTCTTTGATTTATTACATGTTGCCACTTGACAGATGCTGCACTTAATTTGCTGCTCCTCAATAAACAGCATGCAGTTATTTGTATTTTAAAATAAGTATACACAACAGTGAAAATCTTGTTGACAAAAAACTTAGCAAATATATCTTATTTATTTTCTAGTGTTTAGTTCAAGAAAGCCAAAATGAATGCTGAGATAGAAAAGCACATTGCTGCCAACATCAGCTTTGCAGATCTGCCACACAGTGTCAGGCAGGTCAGTCCCTCCCATCTTGAACTTTTGTGTGAAGCATGGTTTGTACATAATGAATCATTTCATGAGAGCATCTAGCAATTATATATGTTTTTTAATATGTCTATTTAGTATAGGTATATTTACAATGAAAATAATAAGTGAATATGTACTCTAAAATTTCTCATAATCCAGTTGAGATATTCAATTATCCTTTAGAGTTTATTAATTTAAAGTCATTATTTTCTCTAATAAATGCAGTATTGGTTATGGTAAGACTTGCTTCAAGTGCTATTTCTGTCTGACCAGATGGTTGGTGACTCAGAAAAGGAGTATAACAAACACGTCATACAGTACAGCATCAGCACACAACTGCCTTACCGTGGCAACTTAGGTGGGTTGAAAAGTGCTTGAAATATTTGACAGTATTCTCAAAGGTTTATTATTAATTTACTCTATTGATTAAGGCTTGGTCTATGAGTCTTCACTGCCCAGGTCATTTGCATGTGTTTCAGCCTATGGATTATGATATTGGGAGATCATTTCTATGGAGATCTTGATTGGCATTGAGCCAATGTTAATTACTCCAACTGTTGCAGTGAATTGACTACTTTTCACTGGATCTGTGTCTACAAGTTGGCTGAAAATTGCTCCAATGTTTGCAGCCCGTTGCCAATTGGCCCTCTGTTACCATTAATGGTATTACTGGCATTTCAGTGGCCGGTCGGCACGTGAAAAGAAACACTGTGTTGCTGTTTTTATTCTAATTTAACACTAGAAATCCATAAAACATCTGATAAAACGGCAAAACAGTTTATTTTCACGGGGCAACCGGCCACTAGAACGCTGGGGGGACCATTTTTTCTAACAGTGTTGCTGTAATCAAGGTCCCAGTTACTCTGCAGTTACAGGAAGCCTGATGCTGATTTCTGCTGTTGCAGTTAGCTGTTTCTATGTAGGCTGCTGTTTCCATTAATTATTTTTAGTTTAAACAATCTATTCATAAAAGAATGTTGCAGTGAGCCAGCTTGTGCAAAGTGAGCGTGGCTACTATGAGCAGTTGGTGGAGACCAGCCGACGCCAGCTGATGCTGTACCCGTATCATCTGTCTAAGGTGAAGTAAAACAACATAACCTGGTCAAGTAAATGTTCATGGTCACTTCAAACCATTCTTGAATTGTTTGAGTTGTTGAGTGTATGACACTTTGTTGTTGATACTTTGAGTTGTTGAGTGTATGACAGCATTATTTCTGCATCAGCCAGTTGCGCTCTAACATCAGACATTCATTTTTTCTACTTTCCTTGCAACATTCTTGTATTATGGTCTAATAAAAAAAATCTATCCATAATTTCATGTAACATGCAATCAAAGGTGCACTGTATATATAAATACATATAGCTAAATAACAGTGTGAAGTGTAGTTCTTGAATTCTTTAATTTGTTATAGAGTTTCTCTTATCAACACTTGTAATGTTAATGCCAATCTTTGAATTCAACACTTAGGAATAATTCCTCTCATGATTCACTGAACAAGTAGTATTGCAAACTTCTGTTATATCAAAATTTTAAAGACACATTCAAGAGTGAACAAAAGTATTATATGAATTATTTATTGATTTTGCATACTATGTTATGTTCTACAATTTGTTTAATATATTGTACTGGTTTGATTGTTCATTTGTGTTTGCATCATTCACATGTTACAGATCTTGCATATTTTGTATTGTATATATAGGACAAAATTTCATTATCTATCACATCTAATTTCTTCATCTAGGGATAGCCCTCCATGCAGAATACCTACATGTGTCCCTGACTGCCCTCGCCTGCAGGTGGTGGTGGCAGGGCTGCGCATCACGCCCTTTGCATACTACGAGCGCGCCATGCGAGAGGTGATGGCGAGTGAGCGCTCCTACGACGCCTTGCCTAACTTCACGGCCGTTGACTGTGGGTAGTGGGGGAGGTGGGGAGCTGATGGGGGAAATGAGAGGAGGAGGTGGGGTGCGAGTGGCAGGTAGTGACATAGGGTCGTGGATGTGGTGGGGAGCTGGAGGCGAGTGGGGTGGGTCAATGGTGTTGATCTAGAAGTGGTAAGTGGGCTGCAGGTAAGGACGTTACGTCCGACGTTACATCCGACGACGACTCGAAGACGGAGGACGACGAAGGCAGCGCATCAGCGTGACCGTGGACTACGACGTCCTAAACTCATCACAAGGTTACAAGGACATATGGGGAGAAGATTGTTTGGAGCAGTTGGTCTATGGGGCTGAGTCTCATTTGAGGTGGGGAGTTATATGACATTGGATTGGTCAAGACAGAATCATCCCTTAGGATGTGAATGAATAATCGCTGATGTCAGAATGAAGTTGGTTATCCTGGTCTAAGGATTAAAGCTGAGATTCTTGACAGGCGTCCGGTTGCTGGGCATCGGACGCAACCAATACATCGACCTGATGAACCAACGCAAATCTAGCCGCACCCGCCTCTTCATGAGGAAGCCTGTGAGTGTTATGAGTAACGCTGTCCCTGTGTCTGTGAGTAGTGAAGGTTGAGTTATGCAGTATTGTGTTAATTAGAGTAGTAATCCCGAATTTAAATTCGCTTAAATCCGTTCAGTTTTTCATCTTTCGATTTTTTTCTCCTGCAATCATGCTGCATCAGGTGCGGGAGCTGCTACCAACAATGCCGGCACCGTCAGCGCTGCAGCACATGCAGTGGTGGTGGCGGGTGTGGCTGGGGCGTGTCACCCAGACTGACGTCAAGGTGGGTTTGAGGAGGGAGGCATGGTGGGTGGAGAACATGGTAAGGTGGATAGGGAAGGGGGTTTGGCAAGGTTGGTGGGGATCTGTCGAGGTGGGTTGTAGGGTGAGGCAAGATGAGTGAAGGCCTGGAGGGCAAAGGTAGGTTGGGTGGAAGGCCTAGCAAAGGGGGTAGGGGACGAGATAAAGTAGGTGAATGGTGGGCTTGGTAAAGTGGGTGGGGTGTCTGACAAGGTAAATGGAAGGGCCTAGCAAGGCAAGGTGGTTGAAGGTCAATGCAAAGTGGGAGGGGTGGTGAGCCTGGTGTAGTTGTAATATCCTGTGTTGCTGTGTTATGTAGGAGCATTGCACGGTATAACCTGTGTGCTAACAAGTAAACATTGCATTATTAATGAAGACGTTTGATATGCATCCTACGCCCTCATCACCTGATTAACAGAGCTCGGTGACATCAGCTGAGAAGGCAGTCATTGACCTGCTGATAGACAGCGGTCCCCAGACGGCAGGGGAGCTGGACAGAGACGTCATCGTCAGCCTCTACGGGTGAGTGTCAGCTGAACTTACTTCAGTAAACCGCAGTACCATACTTGGCCAAGAGTTCCGAATAAATCTCAGTCACTGTTACAACTATCGAATGTTGTAAGGTAAACTGAACGTACGATTTGGTTTAACATTATACTATTGTGTCGGGATCATTCAGTGGCTGAAATAGTATCAATCGTTAAAGGACATCAATGCGAATATCTGTAACTAATGGAATGTTGTGAGCAGGAAGGGGCTCATTTACCTCGAAGTGGGCGTGAAAGGCGGAGATAGAGTGAGCGTTCCTCCCCTTGAGGGATTTGTTATGAACCGCGTGACGGGCGATGCCATGGAACGCCTCATGTACAAGGTCTTCGTGAGCCTCGACACCCGCTGCAGCCTGGACGAGGTAAGGGGGCGGGGCCTCGACACCCGCTGCAGCCTGGACAAGGTAAGGGGGCGGGGCCTCGACATCCGTTGCAGCCTGGACGAGGTGAGGGGGGTGGGGCCTCGACACCCGCTGCAGCCTGGACGAGGAGCCTGGACGAGGTTAGGGGGCGGGGCCTCAACACCCGCTCCAGCCTGGACGAGGTGAGGGGTGGGGCCTCGACACCCGCTGCAGCCTGGACGAGGCGAGGGATTGGGCGGGGCCTCGACACCCGCTGCAGCTTGGACGAGGTGAGGGGGCGGGGCCTCGATACCCGCTGCAGCCTGGACGAGGTGAGGGGGGCGGGGCCTCGACACCCGCTGCAGCCTGGACGAGGTGAGGGGGTGGGGCCTCGACACCCACTACAGTCTGGACGAGGTGAGGGGGCGGGGCCTTGACACCCACTACAGTCTGGACGAGGTGAGGACCTCAACATCCGCTGCAGCCTGGACGAGGTGAGGGGGCGGGGCCTCGACACCCACTACAGTCTGGACGAGGTGAGGGGGCGGGGCTTTGACACTCACTACAGCCTGGACGAGGTGAGGGGGTGGATGGGTCATAGGTTGAGGTCTCCGGTCTCGGCATAAGCTATCGAGACTGGTGGTGAGGTCTCGACTAGGTTAATCAAGGTTCTGGTAAGAGCTAATGTATAATGACAGCTAGCAGAAAATTGGGTTCCCTGAGAAAAAATGTCGCCTTTTTAGCGCATTTTCTCATTTAATGGAAAAAATGCACTATTGTGCTCGTCATGTCCGTCGGTCTGTCTGTCCGTCCGTGACTTCACGTTTTCGTCGACGAAAAAATGCGCTCTCTGTCACTCACTGCAGTGAGTACTGAGTTATATTTTTTAGCCTATTGTAATATTGTAATAATCTTCCCCCCCCCCCACAGCTGTCTACGATCCTGGGGGTGCAGCCCTCCCTCGTCCAGATGGCCGTCTCCCTTTTCTGTCGCCTGGGGTTTGCCCAGCTGGTGGATCCCCCACCCCCACCACCTCTCCACCCCTCCTGGCTCACCCCACCCGCTGCCACCAGTGAAGCACCCACTCCACCCCTCTCGGTTCTCACCCCTCTCGACACTCCCATGAGTGGTGCACAAATAGGGTGAGTTACTTATTTTTTAAATTCTTCATTACGTGGATCGCGATATTTTTTATTTGCCCGCATATTGCATGATGTTAGTTGTTCCTTTATATTTTATTGTTTTTCATACATCTGATATCAAGTTATATCGCGAGGCCATCATCCCTTAAATTCCTCAGTTTCATATCGTCTACTGTCTTGATTCTCTGTAATTATACGATTTTGCTACAGAAACTATTACGATTTTGATTGAGATACGATTTTTGAGATACGATTTTGCTGCAGAAACTCTCACGGCGTATGTCGTTGTAGCATAAAGACAAGATTTACGATGTAGCATAACGACACGATTTACGATGTAGCATAACGACACAATTTACGATGTAGCATAACGACATTATTTACGATGTAGCATAAAGACAAGATTTACGATGTAGCATAACGACACGATTTACGATGTAGCATCTCGACACAATTTACGACGTAGCATAACGACACAATTTACGATGTAGCATAAGGACATTATTTACGATGTAGCATAACGAAATTATTTACGATGTATCATAACAACACAATTTACGACTTAGCATAACGACAAGATTTACGACGTAGCATAACGACATTATTTACGATGTATCATAACGACACTATTTACGATGTAGCATAACGAAATTATTTACGATGTAGCATAACAACACGATTTACGATGTAGCATAACGACACGATTTACGATGTAGCACATCGACACTATTTACGATGTAGCATAACGAAATTATTTACGATGTAGCATAACGACGCAATTTACGATGTAGCATAACGACACGATTTACGATGTAGCATAACGATATGATTTACGATGTAGCATAACAACACGATTTACGATGTAGAATAACGACATAATTTACGATGTAGCATAACGACACAATTTACGATGTAGCATAACGACACGATTTACGATGTAGCATAACAACACGATTTACGACGTAGAGTAACGACACAATTTACGATGTAGCATAACGACGCAATTTACGATGTAGCATAACGACATTATTTACGATGTAGCATAATGACGCAATTTACGATGTAGCATAACAACACGATTTACGATGTAGCATAACAACGCGATTTACGATGTAGCATAACGACACTATTTACGATGTAGCATAACGACACTATTTACGATGTTGCATAACGACACAATTTACGTTGTAGCATAACGACACGATTTACGATGTAGCATAACGACACGATTTACGATGTAGCATAACAACACAATTTACGATGTAGCATAACGACACTATTTACGATGTAGCATAACGACACGATTTACGATGTAGCATAACGACACTATTTACATTTTACGATGTAGCATAACGACACTATTTACATTTTACGATGTAGCATAACGACACTATTTACATTTTACGATGTAGCATAACGAACTTATTTACGACGCATTATTCACGACGCATGACCTGTACATGTACGTGCAGGTCATCAGACGACGACCTGCTACGGGAGCTACAGGTCGCCCTGGACTCCTCCCTCTGCCTGGAGGGGGGAGATGGGGAGCTCGCCCTCCCCTCCGCCACAACCCCCGTCGACATCACTGCATCCCTCAGCTCCCCTTATGATGGGGATGATAGGTGGGGCTACTGCTTGTTCTCGTTTGCTGTAAAAAAGGTTTTACAATAGGTTACAAGGTTACAATACAATTGATAATTTTTGACAATACAATTAATATTTAAATTTTACAATACAATTAATAATTTGTGACAATACAATTTATAATTAAATTTTACAATGCAATGCAATTTCCAAAAAGGTTATTAAAGTTTTACAATATAATTGAGAATTTTTTACGATACAATTAATAATTAAATTTTACAATACAATACAATTTAACAATCAAAAACGTTATTAAAATTTTACAATACAATCCTTACAATTTTCAAAAAGGTTATTAAAATTTTACTATACAATTAAATTTTTATGGTCATTAACCAGGAATTCTCCTTTGGAAATTCCCAAAATAATATTAAATGAAAAATGTCATTTTTTTTAAACCAGCGCAAAAAACTTGCATGAAAACACCCAATCCCTCCCTCAGATGTGGGACGACTGGGGTTGTGCCTGCACCCCAGGACCCCCCCGACCCCATCCCCGACCCCGACGACAAACGCATCGCCTTCCTCTTCGACTCCAGCCTCACAGCCTACCTCATGATGGGCAACCTCTCCCCCGTGAGTTGGGGAGGGGGATTTGTTCCCCGTGCGTGGGGAGTAGAGGAGACAGTGGGAAACATGTCACCCGTGAGTTGGGGAGGGAGGGGTTTGTTCCCCGTGTTTGGGGAGTAGAGGAGACAGTGGGAAACCTCTCCCCCGTGAGAGTTGGGGAGGGGGGTTTGTTCCCCGTGAGTTGGGGAGGGAGGGGTTTGTTGCTGGTGCGTGGGGAGTAGAGGAGACAGTGGGCAACCTCTCCCCCGTGAGTTGGGGAGGGGGGTTAATTCCCCGTGAGTTGGGGAGGGGGGTTAGTTCCCCGTGTGTGGGGAGGGGGTTTGTTCCCCGTGACTTGGGGAGGGTGGTTAGTTCCCCGTGTGTGGGGAGGGGTTTGTTGCCCGTGCGTGGGGAGTAGAGGAGACAGTGGGCAACCTCTCCCCCGTGAGTTGGGGAGGGGGGTTTGTTCCCCGTGAGTTGGGGAGGGAGGTTTGTTGCCCGTGTTTGGGGAGTAGAGGGGGGTAGTGGGAAACCTCTCCCCCGTGAGTGGTTGAGAAAAGGGGGTGATGTTCCTGTGTGTGGCGAGAATTGGGGGAAATTATATAGGGTACCTGCTCCCCGTGAGTGGGGGAACAAGGGGCGTGTTGCTCCCTGTAAGTGGGGGAACAAGGGGGCGTGTTGCTCCCCGTAAGCGGGGGAACAAGGGGGCGTGTTGCTCCCCGTGAATGGGGAACAAGGGGCGTGTTGCTCCCCGTAAGAAAGTGGGGGAACAAGGGGCGTGTTGCTCCCCGTAAGTGGGGAACAAGGGGGCGTGTTGCTCCCCGTGAGTGGGGAACAAAGGGTGTGTTGCTCCCCGCAAGTGGGGGAACAAGGGGCGGTTGGGGAACCTGTCACCCGTGAGTGATGAGAGTGAATACCTGAGCCCCGTGTGTAGAGGGAGTGTTCGTGGTGAGGGGAGGAGTGTGTTCCCTGCATGTCCAGGGAGTGTATCCCCCATCCCCACGTGAGAGCTGCGCCACACACCCAGCGTTATATTGGGTCATATTACCCCATATAACGGGGTTATATGGGGTTATCATCCCAGTCATATCGGCTATTATCATCCCGATCATATCGGCTCTTATCATCCCAGTCATATCGGCTCTTATCATCCCAGTCATATCGGCTCTTATCATCCCAGTCATATCGGCTCATTTCTTCCCCGTCATATCGGCTCTTATCATCCCAGTCATATCGGCTCATATCTTCCCCGTCATATCGGCTCTAATCTTCCCCGTCATATCGGCTCTAATCTTCCCAGTCATCTCCCCATCATCTCCATCATCTCCCCATTAACTCCCCTAATCCTCATGATCCCCTCCCCAGGACCTAAAGACCCACGCTGTGACGCTCTTCGAGGTGGGCAAGCTGCCCGACGAAGGGCTCGACGGTCTCCTGCACGAGCTCTCCAAGATACCCACGTGAGGACCGACACTCAGAGAAATAAGAGACTTGTCCTTGTCCTAATAGCGATGATCTTTTTGCCCTTGTGCGGTTGGGGAAGTTAGGTCAGAGATAACATTCAGAGGTCCCGTTATCATGGGGTTACCTTAGGGCTGTGATTCCAAAACTGCTGAGGGAGAGGAAAATTACCCTTTTGCGTATTTGATCAATTTATCGGGAGGTTAATGAAGAGTTTTACTGGTAACTGTTTAACTTATTTAAATCAATGTCAACAACATGCAGTGGGAAGCCAGGCCATTTGCTTTAGGGTGTTGAATTTAGGTACAATTGGAAATTAAAGAGCAAGGAAAGCGTTGAATCTTTTATTGAAGTGGTTCCGCAAAAAGAATTGGTTCGCAGAACGAAGCCAGGAGGTCACGAGAAGCACGAAGCGCGATGAGGAACTCGTGCACTGTAGTAGAATACGTTTGCACATAAGTACAAGTTCGAACGTAAGAAGTCTAGAACACAATATTTCATTTAAATAGAACGAGTCACTGTTTCAGGTGAATGTCTCTCTCCAATTCTCACCATATATTGCATGTGGCAACAGAACGTAATAAGCTAGGAGTATTTCAGCTAAAAAAAACAGGAACGGCTGAGTTGAAGACCAAGTAGAGGCGGTTGGGTGTATTCTTATCTGAATAAGACAGAAAACCAACTTAAGCCTAAAATTAACAGATTCAAGGTTTTAACGCAATGGATTTCAGTGTGATTCAAGTAAATTCAGAATAATGATAACACAGTTTCAGAAAATCAAAATAACAAACCTATTTGTTTCCGTTGAGGAATCTTAGACAAGAGTTCTCATGTAGAGAACTATAAGAAAGAAAATAGTGAAAACAGAAATAGGAGTGTTCGCTCGTACTTAAAGAGAGTTAAGCGCATGCAAGTTAATTCACAGCACTAAGGCATGTGAAAAAACGCGGGTTAAACACCGAAGCTCCAAGGAGCCAATAACCTTACGGGCCTTCACTGGCGTAAAGCCAGTTAAGCAAGATCTTACACGAGCGAAACAAAGAAGTTCGAACATGCATTATATGGAACAAAATAAAATGAAAGCACACTCGCACAAACTCAAATTAAGGTGTAGAAAGGCAAGAGTTAACATAAGTAGTAATACTGTTTGAGCAGGAGGTCTTCACTCAGGTAAGGTTAAGGTAATAGTAATCAAGATCGAGCTAACGAGCGTCGACTTAGCCTTCTAACACGAGACAAACAATAAGCGCATAGAGAATAATGACTTAATTAAATATAAGTTTTAACAAGGGGTTACTTACGGGTGGGATGCGTATTAGGGTTAGGAGGGCGCATGGGATGATGGTATGGGGTGCACGTAAGATGATGGTATGGGGTGCACGTGAGATGATGGAGCTCGTGCATCATCCCATGATGAACTCGTAGTAAGGAAACGGAGCTCATCGCAACGCATTGAGTTCTCAACCTAAGCTTCGTGGCATCACAATCTAACTCCCTCTAATCTAACTTTAAAATCTAATATAATCCTCTAATTAAAATCTAACTTGACCTCTAATCTAACTTAAAAATCTAATCTAACACGACCTCTAATCTAACTTTAAAATCTAATCTAATCCTCTAATTATAATCTAACACGACCTCTAATCTAACTTAAAAATCTAATTTAACACGACCTCTAATCTAACTTTAAAATCTAATCTAATCCTCTAATTATAATCTAACTCTCTCTAATCTAACTTTAAAATTTAATCTAATCCTCTAATTATAATCTAACACGACCTCCCGTCCACAGGTGCGCTAGTGAGGGCGAGGCCGCGCGGTACTTCGCGCACGCGCTCGCCCTGCGCGACGCCATCGCCTTCCTGCGCCGCAACCCCGACCTGGGCGACAGGCAGGGTGAGTGTAACCCCGACCTGGGCGACAGGCAGGGTGAGTGTAACCCCGACCTGGGCGACAGGCAGGGTGAGTGTAACCCCGACCTGGGCGACAGGCAGGGTGAGTGTAACCCCGACCTGGGCGACAGGCAGGGTGAGTGTAACCCCGACCTGGGCGACAGGCAGGGTGAGTGTAACCCCGACCTGGGCGACAGGCAGGGTGAGTGTAACCCCGACCTGGGCGACAG